>NC_068989.1:95771882-95772024 GCF_001194135.2 Octopus bimaculoides
TTATCTATATTAAGTAACTCATTATTGATATAGCTATGTGATTTTAACAAAGAAAATACAAGAGTGTCGAAGATACAAGAGTGTCGAAGATACAAGAGTGTCGAAGATACAAGAGTGTCGAAGATACAAGAGTGTCGAAGAT
>NC_068989.1:95772034-95775931 GCF_001194135.2 Octopus bimaculoides
TCGAAGATACAAGAGTGTCGAAGATACAAGAGTGTCGAAGATACAAGAGTGTCGAAGATACAAGAGTGTCGAAGATACAAGAGTGTCTTCAAAAGTTTGTAAAATTGATTAAGCCTGTGTATGAATTCTAAAACTGTGGCTAGTGATCAACTTTGGAAGAGAAACTTAATGAATTTTATTAACAGTTACATTGTTAACACAAACCAATAGCATGTCCAGATTTTCATCCTATTTTTCTCAATGAATTATTATAATTTTTAACAGCTGTGTAACATTGATTTCTAAATTTAAGTAAAAGTCCACACCATTTCTGGAGACAGTAAATTCCAATATTTGACTGGTATTGCTTCCCCACCACGTACTATGGATGAAAAGTAGGGAATCGAACTCAGAACATAAGGGGATGTAACTAAATATTGCATGGTATTTTGTCAATCACTTTATTGATTTTGTCAATGTAATATTATTTTGCCTTGGGCCCTTCTCATGAAGCTGAGACACTGCTGTGAAATTCCAAATCTGACCACAGCCAATTTCCTCCATAAAGAGAGAGAAAGAAATAGAGAGAGAGAGAAAGAGTGGTAAAAGAATTGACTCCTGTCAAGGACTGACTGATACTTTATCGGTCAGTCTCCAGAAGAAAGGCAAGGTTGACCTCAGAGTGCAGAGAGCCAGAATGAATAACACAAGACAAGCTAGCCGATGCTCTAACAACTCAGCCATTTAATGTAATAATATCAAGCATCAGTGTGTCTAAGAATATTGTTCTGAACTAGCTGGTTTAGTGCAATATTGTTTAAGATATAACTGCAAATAGTTGAAATTTAAAGTACATTTATCAGTACTAATTGGAAGGTTTAGATCCAATATCCATTTATAAGAAATCGAATTAAATAATGAAACAATAAAAAAAAATCTCATATACCCTCCAATGAGAAATGTATTTGATATTTCTGAGAAAAAAACCATCAAAACATATATTTTCGTCTTTATTGATTGCAATAGATTTTAATAACTTGACTTCTTTATTTAGAAACAGTTTTATAACTATGAGATACAAAAAGAGAATAGAATAATGAAAAGTATGCTCAACAAGAGATTTATAAAAGGGAGAGACAGAATAACAGAATGAGAGAGAAAGGAGACAGTAAGAGAGAGAGAGAGAGAGCGATAGAGTGATAAGATAGTGACAGAGAGTGCTATGAGAAGGACAAATTTATGGGTAAGAGCAAGTGCTGAGAAAGTGACAGAAAGAAGTTGGGGGGGGGGAGAAAAAGAGTTGCCACTGATATTAGATTCAGATATAGCACATTAACCAGAATGAGGCATATAAATAGTTTTGGTTATCTTAAATGTACCACATTTACTTTTGGGGCAGTTTAGGTTTTTCTGAATATGAAATAAACTGATACAGTTTATTTCATACTTAGACTATGACAAGACTATAAATGGCCAAGTTAAGAAGGTATTATGCAATCAGCCCAGAGTTCAATAGATTGAACCTGTCCCCTAGTACATTTCTTGAGCAAGACACATAGGTGTCAATAATGAGAGGCTATCTAGTAGTAAATAGGCACAACAAGAAACAAGTAGCTGCAGTAAGTGATTTTGTTTATCTTGAAATATTGATATCAATTGTTGCTTTTTATGTTGTAACTTAGAAAGGGATGAACTCTGCAAAACTATCAACCCCTAGATTCATTACATGTATTCTTCAGTGTCAGTCACTAAAAGCCTGATGGGTTGGATCCACCAAATACCCTTTCACTGGATAACACTACACAGGACCTTGGGCAATTGTATCTTACCATAGACTCAGATTAACCAAAGCATTCTTAGTAAAATCTAGGAAACAAACTGTATGGAATTTGTCAGAGGAGCTGTTCTTGTTCCTGGGTGGTAGGACTTAATTTTCCACCCTAAAAAATCAATATGGTGGCCAACGTGCACCTTAAGTAGAGTCCACTCTGTTCCCTGCTGCAAGTATTCAGACCAAGTCTCTAGTTTGTGGATGAATTGGTCTTCATCCACCTACCACTCTAAGAGGCTTTGAAAAGGTTGACACAGAAAGCTCTTCCAACTCTGACTAAATGATAAGAGGAAAGAGTACGAGGTGTCATCCATCTTAATGAAGCACAGAAATACTATTATTTACAGGCTTGTAATTTGACCATCATTTTCTCTTGTAAAAAAAAAAGTCTATTGCAACAGTAGTTAGCTTTGACATTTAGAATATTGCTAGCAGTATTTATAAAGGAACAAAAAGTATTGCATTTCATTCAGATAGCAGAGGTTTTTGTTCAGAGAGCATATAGACAATTCTCACATTTTAGGTTTTTAACTTCTCTTACAAGTATTTTATATATTTAAATTACTATTTACTTCTTAGCAAACATTAACAAAATAGAGCAGTCATTATTATAGCAACAATTCATGGAAACAGCAATTTTTCAAAATGTTAAAAATCAAATTACAGAAGTGATAATTTAAAAGACTAATTTTCGCAAGCAAAACATGAATACTAAATATGATATTGTTCTTTTTAACAGAAAAATTAAAATAAAATACTTTCGTGGTAATTTAGCTATGTATTATTACTTCATAGTGCCAAAGTTGATCTTTCAAGGGATATAACTGGTGTGAAAAGGAGTATCTATATAAGCAAAGCTGTCTAGTTTAGAGCATAATCAATCTCCAAGTAAATCCAGGGAACATTTTTATTTATTACCACATACCTTTTTCTTTTCTTTTTTTTGTTGTTGTACTTATTTGCGGTACATATTCTAAAATTGGAACGATACAGAGAAGATTAGCATGGCCCCTACGCAAGGATGAAATGCAAATTCATGAAGCATTCCATATTTTTCTGCTTATGGCCATATCACATTGAAAGCAATGGTTCTCGTTTGATCACCTAAGTTAAGCAACAATGTCAGTGTGCATACACAACAGAGTGTAAGCGCTCGGAGAGAAAAGTTGGACATAAGAAGCATCAGATGTGGTGTGAAACAGAGATGACTGCACTGGTATGATCATGTATTGCGTATGGATGAGGACAGCTGTGTGAAGAAGTGTCACACCCTAACAGTGGAGGGAACCTGTGGAAGAGGTAGACCCAGGAAGACCTAAAATGAGGTGGTGAAGCATGACCATCGAAAGTTGGGCCTCACAGAGGCAATGACAAGCGACCAAGACCTTTGGAGATATGCTGTGCTTGAGAAGACCCGGCAAGTCAAGTGAGACTGTAGCCATGGCCAATGCCAGGGTGGCATAACTGGCTTGTTTAAAAGTATCCTTCAATTGTTGGGCTATATGTCATGCTTGAGAAAACCTATTGAATCAAGTGAAATCTTTATCATGGCCGATGCCAGTGCTGCCTGACTGCTCCCATGCTGGTGGCACATAAAAAGCACCATTCGAGCATGATCAATTCCAGTGCCGCCTAACTGGCTCCCGTGCCGGTGGCACGTAAAATATACCACGCTACACTTTCGGAGTGGCTGGCAAGGGCATCCAGCTGTAGAAATCTTGTGAGATCAGATTGGAGTCTGGTGCAGCCTCCTGGCTTGCCGGTCCTCAGTCAAATCGTCAAACCTGTGCCAGCATGGAAAGCGGATGTTAAACAATGATGATGATGATGATGATATATATATACTCAATCCAAACATGAACAAGCAAGAAAAAACAACGCGAGGCCGTGGAATAAGTACAGTGTTATTGGACGCTCAGGAAAGGAAAGAAAAGAAAGAGGATTTCATGTTTTGAGTGGAGCTCTTCATCAGAAATATAGAAAAAGTCCTAAAAAGGGAAGATGGAGAAAGAAAAACGCCAACGATACACACATTATATATGTGATGATGAAAATTATATATATATAAATATATATATGTATGTATA
>NC_068989.1:95776307-95797026 GCF_001194135.2 Octopus bimaculoides
CAAAACTGTACAAATCCAAATATATGGTACCCTAGGCATAACACCTACATGAACTTCTAACTTGTTGTCTCTTGAGGTCTCTGGGTGAGACTTGGATCCAACTTGTACAAATGCAAAACAAAAGTCAAACATAAAATAATAATAATAATAATAATAATAATAATAAAGAGTCTGACAATGAGTACATCCACAAAATTTATTTTGTAGTCATATACAGCACATTATAATGGCTTACATATATTTACTCTCTACTATTATTGATATTAATATGCACTCCAGACAATTTTTACTGTCCCGTGAAGAGAACATGGAATTACCCATTGGAAGAATCCATGGAGTAACGAACAACTACAGGTAGCCACAGACATTAGATAGTGATTGTCATGGTTAGCTGTTAACTGGAGCTTAACTGGAAGCTAATACAGTATCCCTCTAAACACACACACACACACACAGTAAGCAGATAATATTTTCAACCAAGATATTACAACCATATCTGATTGCTTAATTGCTTCAATTCTGTATAAGTACCTATATATATATATATATATATATATATATATATATATGTGTGTGTACACTAGATTGCTGACATTTATCAATGGTTTCTCCTACGGTGATGTGCCATTTTTTACCATTAATAAAACTGCTGGAAATTTTGATGACACGTGTGTGCCAGTATGTCGATAAATATTTAATAGTCTATACAGCTATTCATATAATCATTGATTTCATTTAATACATGTTTTTTTTTTAAATCTTGAACTTATCAATTTTTGAAATAAGTTTTCGTCACATATTCAATTACAATTTCATACAACTTAGTGTAGTACATTATTTGAACTATCAGTTGAATACCTTTATCACTGAAAACAAATTTTGTAATTGCTTAATTAATACAAGCTAAATTTTGATAAGTTTTATTATTTATAACAGGAAAATCTTGAGATCTATGGTTGTTATTGGGATCCTGAAGAAACCTTCTTAGCTGTGAGTGCAACAAAAAGGCAACTTATCAAAATATAATAAAAAAATAAATCTTCAATATTAAAATATGATTCACTTCGCATGTTTATTCGTATTCTTTACATACTTGTACATTTTTAAGAATTAATGAAAAATAATGATAAAAAAACCAATTAACTCAAATAACTCATAAATAAGGAAATAATGCTAAATAAGTGACTAACACAAAATTAAGAGTTATTTATTTATTTAATCAATTTAGATGTCTGCTGGTAAGACTAAGGAAGGTATATAGTAACTTTATGCAAAAGAATAAACTACAAAACATAAAAACTAAGAAAAAGAAAACAAAGGGAGAAAGAAGTACAGATGATGAGTTAGATATTTCTATTGTTATATATTTTTGTAGTCTCCATGAATTAGAGAACTTATTTGTGACTGGCAGATATTTCAAAATAAATTATCCTTCTTGCTTTGGTTTTTATGAATATACATACTATGATATATCAATGTGTAATTTATATATGTGAAACAAGAAAATGGTTTCATTCCATTATTATCTTTTGACAAATGGAGAAAGAAATTCAAATATATTTAACCTTTGTTTAGCATCATGAAGTATTAAATATGACTTATGACCACTACAAGGATACCTTTTAATAATTCATGGCATGTTATTGCTTCACCGTTCAAACTAATGGATAAGCTGGAAATAGCTTTGAAAAAGTTGAACACAATCAATCACTTAATAATAAATGGATGATTAATAATAAGCATAATGCTGAATATAGCTCAGCCACAAGCGATGTTTAGCCTATGAATTATAGCTCGTCTAATGACAACTTGAAAATAGAGAGATAATATTTGGTAGCAATACGACGAAGTAGAAACCCAAGTTAATTCAGAATCTCAATTGGAGTGAGCTAAAATAAAAAAATTGTTGCGATACATTTTTTGCTTTTATTTTCTATCACCACCACTGTTTCAACATCCACTTTACTATATTAGCATGGGTCAGATGATAACTTTACTAAAACATTTTCTGCAGCTGGATACTCTTCTTATAACCAAACTCCACCTGTTTCATTTAAACTAACAAAGAACAAATATCCCAGACATGCTTACACAGAGGACTATAAACAAATAACACTTTTTGTATGAACATTGACTTTCTATGCACAATCACAGCACACAAGTCAAGACATGGGGAAAACATAGTCATTCACACACACTGGGGTTTCACCAGTTTCTATCAACTAGGTTTCACTCACAAGGCATTGGTAAACCCACAGCAATAATAGATAATCAGTTGACAGTGTCTCTGCAGTAAGAATGAACTATCAACCATATGATTCTGAATCAAACTTCTTAAACACATGGTCATGCTGCAGCTTTTAAGTAGTGACAAGTTGTATTCAATATTCACACCAGTTCAAACATAACTAAACCAACACACACAATCAGTTGTAAACATACCAAGCACATGGATTTGACTAGGGCAGGGAAACAGGGGTGCTATTTAGAAGAAATAACATTATAAAAAAAAGATTATCAACATCGATACTCTGACTGCCCGTTTAAAGACTGAAATCAAGTTAACCAGTAGGAACTATCCGAAGAGGAAAAGTAATTTGTTTTATCAGTTTGAATTGGGACAATGTGTGTGTGTGTGTGTGTGTGCGCGCGCGCACGTGCACATAAGTCTTAGCACTACAAGTCTTTATACCAAACAAAAAAGTTATCTTAACCAATCAAGAAGCAGAGATCAATAAACAAAGTAGCAGGCAAAGTATTGAGGTTGATACAATCAACTAAAACCCTTGAAGGCAGAGGCCCCAGCAGAGCCACAGTCCAAAGACTGAAACCGGTAAAAGAATACATAAATAAAATAATAAATCACAGAATGTATAAAATAAGAACATTGATTAGAGTAAATTTTGAATCATAAAAGAAATAGAAACTTTTTGAAATAAATGTTAACTGGTTATCTGTAAGGTCCTAAACTGTAAAATTTTCACTAAAGACTAGCTGGTGGCTTTTATCTCTTAACTACAAAATTATTTGCTCATTTTTAGAATTTTACTCCTAGCTATAGCATTCTTCTAATGGAGCATAATGGATGAATACATATTTCAAAGTTAAAATAAGAATAGCACATGTAATTACATCTGTAGGAATTGAAATGGTGTATGAACAGCAAGAGAAGGAAAAGAGAAAAACCAGGAAAAATTAAACGAGAGAAAACTGAAGAAATATAAGAGACTAAGAAAGCAAGGAGGATAAGTTGAAAGAAATAGAAAAGGAAGTGAATGATGCAATCATGTAATAACTCTAATATGAGTTTTGATATTTCCATTATAAACCTCAACCATATATATATATATATATATATATATATATAAACCTAAGCTGTTAAAACAGGAATGGGATAAAGTGAGATAAAATCTATGTAAGAAACGTGGGAACAACAGCTTTATATAATGCATTCTGAGGAAGGGACAAGACCCATGGTTTTTAACAGATACAAGTAAAGCTATGCTAAGAGTTTATTTACTGTACATTTTCTTTACTCTGGTAGTAAAGAAAATATACAAAAATTTTGAACCACAGAAGCAACCAGAAAAATTCTTGGAATATGACAGTAATCTGCTGTAAAAAAAAAAAAAAAAGACTGTTTAAAAACATTACTCTAAAATTTACATGTAAAATAAAGCTAATATAGAGTATTTAATAAAAAAAGGAATAGAAACTTGAGAAGAAGAATGTGGTTAAATTATAAGAGACTAAATAATGGTAGAAAATATGAGTTAATGGAATGGAATTTTTGTTTTTAATTGTAATATCAGAAAGGTATTTCATAAATACACAGTCAATTGATTTTTCAAAAATTGTATCCCAATTTTCTTATAGATTATTCAAGTTTTGAAGCAAGCTAAAATAAAGTTAAGTTTGCACAAAGATTTTGGTGAACTTTTCATAGATTTTTCATAGATTCTTTCACAAATTTAATTAAAATGCCATCTGAGACAAAAGACACAGCTCAAATTATTTGTTAACTCCTATAATTTAACATTTTAGAAAGCTGAATTCTTTATGTTATTTAGTCTTGTTTTGTAATCTTCAACTACATTCACAAACATCTTTTAAAAAACATAAAGCTGTAGGAAGCTGAAGATCAAAACATTTGATTAGAAAGGTCCTATTGTATATTGCTAAAGTAAAATATTGTGTTTCTAGATAATTGAATATATAAAATAAAGACTGTAAACAATGCATATAAAACTGTTGATCTATTTAAAGAGTATTAAAATGAATATTAAATTTTGTACTGACAGTAATTCTAATAAGAAAATGTAAAAGTTTATTGTCTTGAATATAAATAAAGCAATAGCTATTCTTTAACAATATAATTTCTTCTGAAAACAGCTTCAACAAACACAAAATATACAATTCTCCACTCCAACATTTAAATGTCATACTAAAGTCAAAACCTGCATGAATTTAAAACTAATTCAATGTGCTACTCTCCTCCCCACACCACCACCACCACCACTACCACCATACTCATTAAAAGATGATGAATAAAACACCATAATTCAATCAATATTTATTACAAAATTTTATGAGTAACTTAGCTTTGAAGTAAACCAATAGCACTCTATTTAAAACTGTTGGTCTGGCATGGATGATATCAAAAATTCAACTTTTCTTTTGTTGTTGAACAAATGAGTAAACTATCCTAGAATTTCTAATTACAGCATCTTTTTGGAATTCCATTTATTTCTGTTAATAAGTATTCAATTGCTAGAAATAACAGCTGTAACAATTATAATACTTTATTGAATATGTGATTAGTGAGGGACTGCAAAGAATACACTAATTCATCAGAAAGTGGTCTCTAGAGATAAGCAAGTTCAATGTAAATAAAAGCTTTATGAGGTTTGTCCATTGCTATGTGGAGTGCTTATGTGTAGCTAATAATCAATAACAAGTAATTTTATATCAAGTATCAAATACTTCCTAATTGTTTGATAAAAATTGAAATTTAGACGATGAAATGAAGACAAGCCATTAAGTAAACATTTAAATGAAGTCAACAAATAAATAAAATATCAATAAGTAAACAAACATGAAAAACAAGACAATTCTATATTCATTTTTGCATCATTAGAAAGATTTTTTTCTTTTCATTTGTTTCGACTTCAATGAGCTTCATTTACTTTTCTAGTGGAATCAGTAAGAACAATATTTAAAGAATATAAAGATATACAAAAATTAAATGTACTCATTCACAAGATTCTATTTACATAATAATTAATGATTTCTTACCATGACACAAAGCCAGGAATTTAATGGGAAAGGGAACAGCTAATCATATCAGTCCTGATGCATGACTACTTATTTTATGAACCTCGGATAGATGAGAGGAAAAGTCCACCTTGTTGGGATATAAATTCCTGGACAGAAAGTACTAACACTACATATCATAAGCCATTTGACTATTGCTCCAACAGTTTTGCTAATCCACTGTCCTAATTTACATAATAATTCATAGAAGAGAAGAGTGCAAAATACAAAATTTGTTTGAATTTTAAGAAATCTCTGCACAGAGATAGTACTGTTTTGATTAGCCATTTCTTTACATAAAAAATTCCTTTGAAGCCTATCTAACCTGGCCTATCAGTCTATCTGTTTAACACACATATTTTTACAATATTACTGTTTCTATAAACCTTTCTTAGCAATCTTCAATACTTATATATGTATATCTTTCTGCAATAACCCCTGCTGAAATACATTTCTGAAATACTCATTCCACAGAAAATACACTCTTTCACCATATCCTTGACAAAGAAACTTAGGTTGTGCTCATGTTGTTCAATAACGCTTCCCCCATATTTTTCTATCTGCTTTATTCTTATTCATCTTTCTTCTCAAATGAATTCTATAAAGCAGATACGCAAGCTCTTTACAACTTAGTGAAAGCAATTCAACTAGGAGAGAGAATCTTCCAGAATAAAATTGATATAGATAGCACAGAGCAGCAGCATCTTTATAAGTGATATCAAAATAAAACTTATTCTGTCCCCGTTTTCACAGCAATTGATAATAAAAGATACTTCCTGCAATAAAACTACAGTATTATGAGATTCACCTACATACAAAATACTGCCAAGAGCATTAAGGGGGAAAATAGGCATTGTAAATATTGTGCATGTTGGTAACAAGTGTAGGCAACCCTAACCATCATCAAATAGTTTCACTATCAATTATCATTTCATCAAATTGGTTATTGATCCGTTGATATTTAAGTAGATACAATGAGATATTGAGCAAAACAAGTAATAGAAATACTGATGTAGCTGAAGTGTGTTATATGTAGGAAATACAATGGAAAGAGTCTTTCAGTTAAATAGATCACAGAGAAAGAGCATAACTTGAGTAATAATCAATCCTTGTAATAAAATTTCAGCCTAGTGCTTAAAAGCAGAAGATTTTTAAAACTACATTTGATAAGATACAGGTCTACAACAGGTAAAATTCCCTGGAGATGTGTTGCTTATTATTGATGATAGGTGAAACTGAGACATGTCTTACCATTCTGTTACCAAGTACAGAAAGAAAATGTTTTAGTAGATTCTTTATATGAATCTGCAGAGCATTTAGCCTGATTACTTTATTTTGGCTGTTTTGTTTTAACGTGTATAAATTGCTTTAGTAGGATTTGAACTTTGAAGCTAAATGCTATTTGCACACACCTCACTGGTATCAGGCCATAATAATATTTCAAAAGAGTGAAGAAAGTTATCTGCATCAACACAGATACATGGTCACCAACACTCAGACATGTTCTTTCATCTGAATTCAATCCATACAAATATATGCAGTGTCAATTAGTTCAAAAAGACCAGCTTTGTGGAGCTGTCAAGCGTTTGTAGTAATACCAATATGACATGAAAACATTCAAAATCTAAAGATGCTAATGAGTTTTACATATCACATTTAGTATAGGAATACTAATAAATAGTTAGGCACCGTATGGACAAATGTTTCACTTAATAATAAGGTCCTGCCTGCAGTCTTGTACAAATGTGATGATTCCTATAGCTCAGCTTGACCCATAACATTTGAGTACAACCAGGTAGATGGAAACTGAATAGAAACTCATTATTTGGATTAACCTGTAATTGAAAAGGTAGCTATGTCACACACTTGTAGCGAGACAGGAAAGATCTGTTTTGTTGCTGTGGCATAGTCCAGTTGGGCTGTGGAAGATTCCAGCCAATCAGAGCTGGGGGCATATGAATAAAATGGCAGTGATCTGCCTTAGCTAAAGAAACTCACTACAGCAGTGAAGCGACAATTTCAAACCAGTTGCAGATTTGACAACATAGAAACAACATCGCTTTCTTCGACAGGTCGCATTTGCTGTGTCAACCACCAACAACACACAACTCATTTGATTAATATCAGCCTCCACTTTGCTGCATATAAACCTCAGTGTATATAGTAAGCCATGTGATTTTCCCTGTCTCACATACACATATATTTGGTTCCCATTCATATGCAAGATCAATCCTCATTACCACTTGCTAGCACTCATTACACTACTGAATAAATTTCAATGTTTTTGTTTTATAAACTTGCCTTCTGAATATTCTTTATTCATGCCTCTTTAAGAAATCACTGAAAATGGATTCTTTGCATGAACTGTCTTTAAAAAATGCTGACTATGCACATTATGTTACAACCCGAATGCATTACATATTAGGAGACATTCCTTCAAACTTCCATTACTGACTCACTCTGTTACATTGGTGACCCCCCATGTTGGAATATTTCTTCGCCCCAAAAAATAATTTTATAAAACAGTGCTCTGTTACACACTGTATCACACTGATACTGCCTGGGGATTATGTTAAAGATGTGCCTGTGGAATACTCAGCCACTTACAATTTAATTCAGGAGTATGAAATTCAGTTAGATCAAACAACTGAATCCTCATCATCATCATCAAACGGCAGAGATCCACCACTAATAAATAGACCTCTATAGTTATAAAAGAAAAGGTTATTTTTATCTGAGCACACATAAAACTTGCTACTGAAATCTCAGTAACATGTTTGAACCTGATGACACCAAATGAAAGACAAAAAGCTCAAGGAAACACATAACATAAATAGGTACATATAAATAGCTAGACACATTGCTTCTGCTATAAATTTGATAGACTTCCTTTCATGTCTGCAAACAAAGTCATATTTTTCTTTTATTATTATTATTTTTAACCATACCTATTATCCTACTTCACTTTCTTCTTTTTTCCTCATTCCTAACCTTTTCTTTATCTATCCTCTAGCAAGTGATGTGTTATTTACATAACAAAGTGAATTTGTAAAGTTTATCAGCCATTTAAATGAAGAGTTTCATAAACATTTTGAATTTAGAACTTATGAAAACAACATTTTTTGAATTAGCTAACACCATTTCAAGGTCATTTTCTTTTCGTCTCTTTGTTTTTAACCGACTTAACTTCAGATTTTAATGCACTTAAGCTGCGCTTAGAAACTACCTTCTCAGCATTCTACCATAGTGTTTGTAGTCTCATTTTACAGTTCACTTTCGTATCTCAAGTTACAAATTTAGTCCAGGACTTTATAAAAATTTTTGTTCACAATTCTTCACATAATGTCTAACATACATTCGTAAAATTTTCTCAGAAGCATGGCATCACACTAGTTCTTTCTTCTACAAAAGCACCAGTTATTCACATGATTCTTAGATATTTTCTTGAAATGTCAAAAATATCCACACACACCTCCTGATGATATGTGTTAAATGAGATCAGAATATTTAAGAAAGTAATATGGTGCAATCGAAATAAATTTTTTGCTTTAAATAATAACTTGATGTACTGCATACACAAAACAGGTAAGATATTTGCAAAGAAATAATTTATCAGATAACATTTAATAACGCACAGTTAAAAAGAATGATTGTACTTGTGATTTTACAATTGCTGTTGACTCTCCTGTTAAGGTTTGTGACATGAAGATGCTGTATGTCAGAAAACAGCAAACAAGTCTTATGCTCCAGCATATGGTATGGTTTAGAGAGTTTTAGATGCAATCCACAAACTATTTAGTTGTAATTAGCTGTGAAGAATGTTATACTGCAATTAAGTCATGATATTTTCTTTTTGTTGTCCAATCTCTTGACATATAGAGTATTTCAAAGATAATTACTTCTAAAATATTAAGGACAAGTGTATATACAACAATATATTGGGTTGGCAACTAAGTTCCCGCTGTTTTTTTAAATTTTGGAATTTATTGCGTTTTTAAATTTTGGAATCTATTTTTTTCTTTTACTCTTTTACTTGTTTCAGTCATTTGACTGTGGCCATGCTGGAGCACTGCCTTTAGTCGAGCAAATCGACCCCAGGACTTATCCTTTGTAAGCCTAGTACTTATTCTATCAGTCACTTTTGCCGAACTGCTAAGTTATGGGGGCGTAAACACACCAGCATCAGTTGTCAAGCGATGTTGGGGGGACAAACACAGACACTACCTAATTGGTAATGTATGGTAATTCTTTGCTATAATGTACAAAGATTAATTAATTAAAATTTTTACATGAATACTTTTTTGTAAATATTCCTAAAATATAACCAAACCTGTCATAGTTGACTATATCTTTCACTGAGATTGATGTTTGAACACTTAATCTGATGTCTGATTATTACTAGCAAATTGTACAGTGCTCTTGAGCAAAGAACTTAATTTACTGTTGTTCTACTCCATTCAGTTGTGATGAGTACCAGATGGATGCTGGTGCAACCATCTTCCCTACCAGACGCTACATCCTGGACATTCTTTTCAGATGAGGGTTAAGGAGTCCCATGGGTATTTGTCTGTTGGCAACTGCATTGGCACATAAAACAATCAGTGGAATCTTGGTACTTTACCCAAGCCACATTAACTCAGAACTGGTGGCTAGCTGCACTTGTTGGTATGCATTAAAGTTAATTTCAATTGAAGGAAAACAAAAAAAAGGAATAAGCTGTTGGCAAAATATTAGACTAAATAAAACAAAATAAAACAGAAACAAGAAGATAAACTTGTATGGTACAGGTATATATGTATCTGTAGTTATGCCTGTATTAAAAGTTTCAAAGTTTGCCATGACTAAAAGGAAATTACTCTTAAAACAAACAATAATGTATTTATCGGCATATGTGTAGATTTATCAGTCATTATGCTAGTGAAGTGTGTGTGTGTGTGTGTGTGTGTGTGTGTGTGTGTGCGTGCGTGCGTGCGTGCGTGCGTGTGTGTTCATACAGGCACACTAGTAAAAGCTAAACATTTAACAGAAATCCATAATATTGTGATGATTAAAAAAGGGAAATAGAGTTCAAATGTTAATCTAATATTTAAGTTCAAATTATGCAGTAGAAGCAGCTCAATAATATATACATTATTAATATCACATACTAAACGTAAATGTGTTGTCAAAATACCAAGAACAGCAGTTTTTCATCCTAGAAAAATCCTGAAAATCCTTTCAAAGACATATAGTGTTGAAAAACACAATATACTTCAAAGCTAGGCAAAATGAAATCACCCCAAAGTGAGGTGCACAATAGAAGGAAAACAGATGACATACAAGTAGTATAAGAATTAACACTGGTAAGCAATGAGCAAGGCATTGAAAGGAACAAGAATGCATGTGGATTTTATGAAATAAATCATTTTTCCATTATTAATAAATTCAATCATTCAAATAATTATTACTTCATTTTTAAAAATGATGAGTTTATTTTCAAACATATTGCCTAAAAATATCATTGAATATTAATAAAAGAAACATTTAATGCGACCTAACCTGCAATGAGGATCTAAAAATTAACAGGAAATACTGATTTGATATTTGCTGACTTCTTTTATCCTTAATAATATATATATATTAGATATATCAGATGTGACTGTGTGGTTAAGAAGTTTGCTTCCCAACCATATGACTTCAGGTTCAGTCCCACTGCATAACACTTTGGACAAGTGTCATTTACTACAGGCCCAGATAGACCAAAGCCTTATAAATGGATCTGGTAGACAGAAACTAGAAACCCTATAGCCCATCACATATATACATACACTTATATCATTCAATATACACGATATAAAGATAAGAGCTACTAATAGTTCCTTGCTATGAAGACGTGTGTCGAGGCAGGTTTTTATAACGTGCCTTGTGTCTCCAAACAATCTTCAGGCTCTGAGCACACAGTCTGTTCTATTTGAAAATCAGGACGCTGGTACATGAGAAATCACGAGAAAAAATGAGAAGGTTGATGCATAAAAGAAAAGAAAGAAAATTAGAATTACGTCCCCTTTGTCTGCAGAACCCATAATTAAACAAGTTGTAGAATATTTCAACAAAGAAGGGTCCAGAGTCTGCATGACAGCTGCTCAATCTGGGGAGGGTGGTGTCCACCAGTTTGCCAAAAGAAATTTGTCTATATGCTTGCATTCACTGAAAATTTCAGATCTGGAATTAAGTAGTGCAGTGGAATTCTTTTGTCTAAAAGTAATGTGCGATCTTTCAGCTATGCATAAGTTGCATGTCTTAGATCGATTTACATACGGTATGGATTTCTTAACAATTCTCCTCTTGACTGTATGTGGTGTGTAGTTGGCCTTCAAACTCCATACATGGTTAGCCAATTTAGTGGCTTCACTTTCATGAATGTGCTGGAAAGATTACTGGTAGTTTGTATATGTCTTTTGAAATCACCTTCGCATAAACCGAAGCATTGCTGTGACTTCTGCTTCATGAATGACAAAGTTTATCAAACACGCCTGGTCAAATGAACAAGATTCAGGGTCTTGACAGTGACAACTAGGAGTGGGTTCTTGGTGATGCTTACATGTGACACTTTTCTTCATAATGGGGCAGCAGTTGCATATTTTAACCAAGCATCTATTGAAAATTTTCCTGTATTTGTGATCTACTGTAAAATGCTTATCTAAAAGAAACAAGAATTTCTTGCCTACATTAGTTTTAACATTTAGGGAGAAAGATGGATTGGGGTCAACTATATTATTTTCCTGGATCTATTTTTAGGATTCTTATTTCTATTTGAAGGATTGTAATTCATGAAGCAGAAGTCACAGCAATACTTCAAGCTAGTGCATTAGTTTTTGCAAAGGTGACGTCATCTATGAGTGCATCAATAAAATTCCATGGAAACAACTGTAGTAAATTTTAAACCCCATTTCTTATTTCTTTATTGCCCACAAGGGGCCAAACAAGGGGATTAAGTCAATCACATCGACCCCAGTGCGCAACTTAATTTATCGACCCCGAAAGGATGAAAGGCAAAGTCGACCTCGGCGGAATTTGAACTCAGAACGTAGCGGCAGACAAAATACCACTAAGCATTTCGCCCTGAGTGCTAACGTTTCTGCCAGCTCGCCACCTTATAAATTTTAAACCCCATTCAACTCAGGGTTGATTTCAGGTGTGACCTACGTATAAAAAGAATGACAGAAATAGAAGTAAGTTTCCTCCAAAGATAATAAATAATGAATTTTTCTTAACTCTGTGTTCAGCACATTTGGGGGCTGCTGCTGCTGCTGCTGCTGCCTTTCCTCCCCCCTCCCCACCACCACCACCACTTTACACATACTTTTCCATGCCAGCATGGATTGAATAGGTTTTCTCAGGTAGTGTTTTATGGTTGGATGCCCTTACTTTCAATAAAGTTAAATCCCAGCCATAATCTAGTTGATGTCTGATTTTTAAAAAATCCTTTCACTTTTTTGGACGGAACATTGTGTTTTCTTTTCCTTTTATGCAAACTGTGAAATTTAACCCAAACACCCTATACGTGTGTGTGCGTGCATGCAAACACACACACATGTGTGTGTGAGTGTTTAAGTATGAGCATGTGAATATGTGTACATTTGCATGTCTTTGTCTTGGCATAACATGTTTGATGTAAATGACTGTCATCTATATCCAATATTCCATGGAAACATGTCTGGCCATGGGGAAATATTACCTTACTTGGAAACACGTAAGGGTTGGCAATGGGAAAAAACATTCAGCCATAGAAAATCTGCCTCATTAAACTCTGTCTGACCCAAGCAAGCATGGAAAAGTAGATGTTAAATGATGAAGATGATGATTGATCTTTTAATTCATTACATCAAAAGGTATGTTCTTCAGGTCTCCATCTACTCTGCTTATTTCTAGATATGCTATACTGAGCCATCACAGCATTCCCTCCCTCTCTCCATTCCCTTATTATGCACACATACTCACTGTTCTCTTGTTAAAGGCATTTTTTTATTTTCTCTGATCATGAACACAAAGGAAATTATATGGGCCCATTAAATACCTTTCATCATTGAAGTGGACAATAATCTTTAGTAGTGTTGAGAATAAGCAATTCATAAGAAGGTCACTGGATTCAGTTTGGTCAAGAAATCTTATGTTGTTCAAATGACAGGAAAGCAAAATGTAGTCCAAAGAGAATGAAGAAACATAAGATTCATGGTATTTTGTTGTCAATGGAATGTTCGATAAAAATGTATTTAATAGCCACATATTAACATACAGGTATAGGATCTTACATCTGAAGATAATGTTGAATGTTTAAGTCATAAGTTAAATGAAGACTAACGAATGTGTTTAATGAAAACATGAAGGTGAATGAATAGTATTTTAAACAATACTTGAATGATAAAAACGCTGCATAGCTGCTGATACAACTAAAGGAAGAATAAATTAAGTCTTTAGCTATCAAAATTATTATTGATTTCATACATAAATATAAATTCCAGATTATTAATCAAAATTGGTTTAAATTAATTAAAAATATAACAGTAAAATAACAAAGGGCTAAAAATATGGTAATTATGTCATTTTTTAGAATATCATTTATTTGATTACTTAAATCTTCAAAAGTTACAAAATTTCAGTGGTAAATTAAATGCAACTTACTGTCTAAATACATGAAAGCAACTCTAGTAATGATTAAATATTTATTACTGAAATCGAAGAAAGATAAGATGATGGCTATGATGCAGAATCTTTTCAGTATAGCTTTAGAAACTTGAGATGAAGCAACTGAGCTACTTGAACTACCAGCAAATAATTTGTAGTAATATCTACTTAATGTTAACTCTTCCCTGACTCACACCAACTACGCCCACTTTCTACCACCCCAATCTGATGTTCATCTCTCACCATGCTTTCATCCGTATCCCTCATTCATTGCATTCACCTGTATAGCCCATCTGTCACTCTCTTTTCAGACTTTAATGAACTGGTCTACTCATCCACACTTTCCAATTCTTTGTTCCTATGGTGTCACCTCTTTGTCATTCCAAGCTATGCTTTTCTCTCTTCCCAGGTGGGACAGGTAGTCTCTACTCACTAGCATAATACCCTAACCCAATCCCAACATTTGGCATAAAGCCATCTCCTTCAAGACCACATCTCTCCACTCGGTTGAGGGGTCTTGTCTTGTGAGTTGCCTGGTGATCTCACTTGTGCCAGTGCCATTAAAAAAAAAGGCACTCAGTACTGTCTGTAAAGTGGTTAGCATTAGAAAGGGCCCATAGTTATAGAAGACCTGCCAAAGTTAATGTTGGAGCTCAATGCAGTTGTTCTAGTTTGTCAGATCCTATCAAACCACTCATGTCGAGGCTGTGCTTAAAATAAGGATAATCTGTCAACATATCCTTAAAAAAATCCATAAATAGTGAATGGGTTGAGAATTTACAATTGGAAAAACAATACAAAACATAAGGTTTGCTCTGTTTTTATACATTATGTAAAATCAGAGCAAACCTTATATTTTTAAATATTTCTTATATAATTTACATTTATCTGAAATATATCATTATTTAAATTATACAACAAACATATTGTACCTAATGTATACACTCTCCTTAATGTCAAACATTTTTACTATCAGATATTTCAGGATTGGTAAATATACAACTGCTGAAAATAGCAGTTAAAACTTTGCTAAATCACATTCTTAAGTAAAGGTTATATTAAAGAAAATAGTTTCTGATATACAAACATGGTTGTCATAGTTTTTCAACAACATTTTCAACTACAATTAATCTGGAAGTACACTACAGCATCTAGGTTTACTTCTTACTAATGGCAGAGGGCAGCCAAATTTTTCTCAAATCACACCTTACCTTCTTTATTTATGAAATATGCATTGTAAAGGGTAAACCTTCTTGTTCCTACACCTGTCTTCATCTTTGTTTTCCATAAATGTGAATTATATATATATATATATATATATATATATATGCACACAGACACACACATGTATATACATTTTCATCAACACAGAGACATGTACACATACACGAATTGTATATTCTTCTTGAAATAGTACAGAAAACTCTTTGTTAGGTTTTCTTTTCCTTTTAACTAATAACTTCTGTGCAGCAAAGTTTTAAAACACTACCAATTTAGCATTTACCATTATGAATTTTATGATAGAGTTGTATCCTTTCAAATAAGTTTGTAGGGCGTGTTTCTTTTAACTTAGCCAAAGAAGAGTGTTTTTAGTATAAATTTTAATAAATTTCACAAAATTAATTTATTGTAAAACAAAATTTAGTAGATTTAGGGGGAAACAGGAAAAAAAAAATCAACTGCTTCATAAATGATACTAACTCAAGTTTATTAATCTTCATAAATCTTGAAGAATTTAACTCAAGTTTAAAAATTAGAATGCAATATACATTAAACAAATTCATGTATTAAAATAGCTAGACAAAAATTGATTACTTTTTAGTTTTATACTTTAGACAAAACACATTTAAAATTAATGAATTATTCATTACAAAAATCTTAATATGTATTTTTAGTGCTTTCAATTAAACCTATTCAAAAATATCAGAAAAACAACAATATGTTGAATTTTAGATTTTAACTGAATAAATAAATAAAATTTCATTTATATTATAAATGCTGCAAATGTTTCTTTGTTTGCCCAATAAATATTGAAAATCGTTTTCTAATAATAATCAAGCAAACATAAATAAAGTAAATTCACTTTAAGATATTTCAAAATTCATCACTATTGCACTGTTGCCACAAAAGAGGTTTTGTTAACTACAAAAGATTGCAAAGAACATGACTTAAAACTATTAAGAGGATTAGAAATGATGAAGTATATATTTTAAGACATTGCACACACACATGTACGCGATGCATGCACACACACACGCGCACACGCACACTGTGGTTCTTCACATTTCTGCTTATGAAAAATGCAACAATTTGAACTGAAATTTTAAATTTCTTAGAGGAGGAAGTGCAGTAACCTTGATCGTTTACAAGACCTCTGAGACAGGTGAGAAGCTATGTTGGTTTCAATGCTTGCAACAAAGTGGACTATATCAAATATGCCAAAAGATGAGATGGATGGCGGTGTTCAAGTCGGAAATGTGATGAAAAGCATGTTGTTTCAGAAATTTCCATCATGATACACTATACTTACAAGAAAAGTATTGATTTTGTGTGTGTGTGCATGAGAGAAATGTAATGACTTGAAATAACTATGAAATGGTAGGCAATAGGCAGAGTTTAAAACTCTAGTTTAGGATAGAGCAATACCTGCAGTTGATTATAAATTAATGATCAAGGAGCCTAGTGGATAGTACAACATCTAGACAGCCATTGCACCTTTCATTACAAATATATGTACATGCACATGAGTGTGCATGCTTGTGTGTGTGTGTGTGTGAGAGAGAGAGAGAGAGAGAGAGAGAGAGAGGGGGGGAGAGAGAGAAAGCATTTAAATGTATGAAACATATCATGTTTATTTTTATTGTGTATTTCTAACTTTAGCTTCATACCAAAATGACAAAATTAATGAGCACCAGTACTTGACTTGTAGTATCTGTCAAACCTAAAAAGAAGATGAACAATGAAGACTAAAAGTCAACAGTGGTAGGATTTGAACTAAGAATGTAATGAAATATAAATGAATACTACAACCATTTCTGCCATTCCACCATTCTACTAGTTTTAGTATTCATAGTTGAGAAGTTGAAGACAGCAGAGACTAGATCAAATTTAAATGCAGGATGTTATTTAGCTTCATATCTCAGGAATGAGTTCAAATCATGAAATGAAAGACTTGGTTAATAATTCCTGTAAGTGTTCATAGCAGTGTTTTTTATAGTGGATGTAATTGTATCAGCTCATGTGAAAATACTTATGCATGCAAACTTTCTTTTACTAAGAAAAACTACTAGATGGTAAATTAAGCTCTCAGAAACATTAATCTACAATACGTTTTCAAATCAAAGATGCTGACAAAGGAATAACTGCAACAAGTCAGTTTTATTTTTCTATAGAGATACTTGAGCAAATAGATGAATACTTCTGAATACAAAAAGTGAAACAATTATATATTATGCACAAATAAGTAACTGCTGATTGATGAATAAAAGGACACTTCTATTTGATAATACAAGAGTTTTAAATTACACAACTTTTAATTTGTTCATTCTTTAGTCATTCAAAGAAAGTAACAATTTGCAATAAGCCTAGCAGGATAGAAATGAGGAACAAAGAAACCAAATAATTTGATAAGATTTTTATTATTGTCGTGTTGCCTTGAATAAACAAACTATGCAATAAATGAGTTATGGACTGAACTTTGCTGCTCAATCCACAAATATAGGGATCCAGATATACTAGGGTCTATATTTCTATACCTTGTTTAATCTGTTCTAGTAAGAGTCGTTGCTGTTGGTGTTCAATTTGAACTTTTGAAAATGAGCTCTGGAAAGAGTATTTTGAACAAAATGAATTATTTGGAGGTCTGGAATACGGAAGAATACAGAAAGAAGGAAAATCACATGCACTGAGAAAATTTTAAATGGGATAAAAACTGGAAATTTAGACTAACAGAATGTAGTGAGGAAAGAAACATTATATCTTATAAGCTAATGGCTACAATCCAATGAGTAAAATAAAAGAAAATACAAAACAAAACTGAATAGCTTGTCTATTTGTGTGAATGCATATCTCTGACAGGTGCATAATTCTATTAGTGTCGTTAGTATATCTTAGAGTGAGAGGTTATGAAACTGTTCATAATTTCCCGACCCTTGACATTTAGACTGTGATGCAATTGTTATAAATTTATGGCTGCCATGGAAATTCTTATTATCAACCTAAAATAAAAGACCAAAAATGATTTTGCATGTAGTATCTCTGCAAGCAGATACTACATGTATGTCTGTTTATGCACTTCTCTTGAACATGCAAAGTCAAACTAGGGAATCAAACTGAAGGTAATATAGTTGCATTTTCTGCATAACTACAGCTTTCAGGAATTACATCTGAATACTTTCTAGTTTGTGATGGCAAGTCATATTTATCTTTTCCATTGCCCTTGGAGTTGTGTTTGTGAACTACTCGCTTATAAGGTTTGTTTACACAAGGGCTATGCTAGAATATAGTGTCATTCTGTTAGCTTTCTTAGAACAGCCATAAATGAAGCACATTACCAACTGGTAGAGAGCATTTAGCAACAATTCAAGAAGTCATTTTTCTTACTGATGAAGCTAAATTACAATTCATCAAAAGAGTTGTTACTCTTGTTTTGGTTTTGTTAAGCATTGTTTATCTCCTCAAAATGAATAGTCTCAGTTAATTAAAGTTAACACACTCGTTACATTAAACAGGACTTGATTTTGAAATTATCATTTTCTTAGTAAGGCAAGGGAATTCTGCTATTACATGTGACCTATAGAAAAAGATCAAAGCTCAAACAGTACGATGAACTGGTTAAAATTGACATTTCCTATATAAGAAGTAACTGACTTAGTCTACACCTCTCCTACAAATATTTAGCTTTTTATCAAAGCAAAAACAGAAATCGCAATCAACAGTTGCTAAGTTCTAGTTCTGGACCTTATGCTTATTGTTCACCAGAGTTGAGACTGTTTTCTATTTCCTTTGGAATTATTAAAAGCACCATCAAACGTGGCCGGTGCCAGCGCTGCCTTGACTGGCTTACATGCCAGTGGCATGTAAACAGCACCAACCGATCGTGGTCATTGCCAGCCTCCTCTGGCTCTCATGCCAGTGGCATGTAAAAAGCACTCACTACACTCACGGAGTGGTTGGCTTTAGGAAGGGCATCCAGCTGTAGAAACACTGCTAGATAAGACTGGAGCCTGGTGCAGCCCTCTGGTTTCCCAAACCCCAATCGAACTGTCCAGCCCATTCTAGCATGGAAAACGGATGTTAAACGATGATGATGATGATGATATTCTAGGTTTGAGTAAGTCTAGTTTACTACAACTCTTCACAAAAAATGTCTTATATCAAGCTAAATAGAAATTGATATTTTTTTTTAATCAAAATTAAGAGACTAAAATGACCTGAAATTACAAAATTTTTTTTTTTTTAATAAATGAATTTCATTATAAGAATTCAGAGCAAATAATTAATATGAAAAATTAACATAGAAAAAAACCCAATAAACTAACATAAAATTTTCAGAAACAAATCTATTTTCTTTTAGCCTCAAAATAGATAAATGACACGGAAACATAAATATTTTAAAGAGATAAATAGTTATTTCAATGGCTTATATACCTAAAGAGAAGCATTTTTGTATTCTCCAAGACAGAGTTTCTTTATGAATATTCTACATAATGACTATATTCTGAGATTAGATTATTTTCCACTAAATTAGTTAAAATACAAAAACTAAGAAAATAATGGTCAAAATAATTTAAAACCATAATTGAAAGAAATTGTCATAATTATAAGAAATAAATTTCAATTGGAATTATTTCAAATTCTAATTAAATCTGGAAGTATTAAAGAAAAACAATTGCAAAGTAAATGCTGATCAAGGAAAGAAGTGGCTAAGGTAATTCTCATTAAGAGAAAAGATGACACCCAGTAAACAAGAAATATAGACACAGCATACAAACAAGATAATATGAAGGGAAGTCGACAAAAATATACAAGGAGATATGCTAAAATGTAAAGGCTGAAAATATAAAAATATTGAGTACTAATCAAATCATTCCATTAAAATAAATATCAATATAACTTTCAGTTCTTTTAATTCTTTTTATTACTATTATTATTATATGATTTCTTTGTACACAGTACATGAAGACTAAATTCAAAACATGACAGTTTTTCATTATCTTTATCTTTTGGATACAAATATAAGAAAAAATAATTGCTAACTACTATTACTGAAAGGGAAAATTAAATATATTCGGTTATTTAATTAATGTTTACAATCAAATACAAACATCAGATGTCTTTCTTAATATTTTAACCTGAAAAAGAACAAGTCTTTCAAGCACAAAACCCTATATATATATATATATATATATATATATATACATACATACATACATACATACACATATATCATCATCATTTAACGTCCGTTGTCCATGCTGGCATGGGTCGGACAGTTTGACCGGGGCTGGCCAGCTGGAAGGCTGCACCAGACTCCAATCTGATCTGACATGGTTTCTATAGCTACATGCCCTTCCTAACGCCAATGCACATGCACACACACACACACACACACAACATGTATATGCACTTTCATTTTAATTCTATGCTGATCCATATTAGCTTAAATTTGGTCAATGTAGTCACAAGTTCCTTCAAACATTATCTTAAGTTAGATTACAAACATTTTACTTTTGGCTCTGAG
>NC_068989.1:95797148-95798399 GCF_001194135.2 Octopus bimaculoides
TATCAGAATAAGCACCAGTCAAAACCTTTGTTGAAACAATTCAACGGGAAATAAATACATAAAAATAAAAACCTAAGTTTCAATGTAATTTCTCTTAAAACGAGTGTAAAGTTATAGTGTCATTAGTACAAACAAAAATCTGTAACAGTTCATAACAGCTTTTTTTTTTTTTGTAATTCGGTATAAAAATACTAGTCTTGCTGTAGGTAACATAAATCCATATTTCAAAATTTATCAAATAAATATGTATTTATGGAATTCATCTACATGCAAGCTCTGTTCATCAGCAACTAATCAGATAGCACAGAATTTCTTTGATGATCTACTTTAAATTTGCAATTCATGCATTATATTTGTTTCTGCTGGATAAATTAACATGTTAAAATTAACATATTTCATAATGATTTTAGATAACACATAAAATTTCCGCACAATATACACTTTACAATAAATTCCCAAATGAGTACAGAAGAAACAAGTTAATCTTGGTTAAGGAATGTAAAAGGGACTGTGAACAAAAGACTACTTCTATGAAATATTATTTAGGACAGACATCAAAGAGGTTGTGAAGTCCAGAATCCATCCACTTGTGCACATACAAATGTTGTATACCTCTAACACTAATATCTTGCCTACCAGGTGAATGTAAAATCAGCACTGGCTTAAATTGAAAGCCAGGATAACAAAACAGTGAATGTTGGATACGTCTTTTAACAAAGATTAATTGGAAAGGAACTGTATTATTAATGACAATAAACGATAGAAATTTCCTGGTCAATGACAGGAGAGTTCTTATGTAAACATCAGGTGTATTCTTTTCTACTAGGCACAAGGCCTGAAATTTTTGGGGAGGTGGGGCCAGTCAATTAGGTTGACCCCAGTATGCAACTGGTACTTAATTTATTGACCCCGAAAGGATGAAAGGCAAAGTCGATCTCAGTGGAATTTGAACTCAGAACATAAAGACAGACGAAATACCGCTAAGCATTTTGCCCGGCGTGCCGACGTTTCTGCCAGCTTGCTGTCTTAAATATCAGGTGTCTTAAATATCAGGTGTATTGAAGAAAATAAGACAAGCAAAAGAAATAAAAAAATTAAAATGTTGAAGGTATGTTTTCTACTGCATTTGGTAATATCAAAAAATAGCTTACAGGAAGAAGTATGATATATTTTGAGAAGTGAATCCTAAATTATGGTGGCTCTACTTGCATTAAATAACAATGAAAGGAAACTGAAAAGGTTTATTATAAG
>NC_068989.1:95798944-95805057 GCF_001194135.2 Octopus bimaculoides
AAAGATTTGCATGTGAATTCAAAAGTTTTTCTAGGCTTCAAATATCTAAGTTTTCTATTATTAAGTTTCCTAAGAGAGAGAGAGAGAGAGAGAGAGAGGGGGGAGAGAGAGAAAGGGAGAGAGAGAAAGAGAGAGAGTGTGTGTGTGTGTAAGTGTGTGTGTGTGTGTGTGTGTGTGTGTGTGTGCACATGCGATGTGGTTAACTTTTACAGTGCACAAGGTAATCTGAATAATAATTGCATATTTTGCAAAGTTGTAACTGCCAGCTTGGCAGACATTGTCAAACATTAGTTTTGTTCTAATACATACAAGGAACTGAAATTTTTAACATGTCATTCTGTGAAATGTGACTAGCAAAATTATTTATATGAAAATAAAGGTGAGCTATTTAATTGGCCAACAAATCATTATTAATAAAACAAACTACCTATAACGGTACAATGCAATACCTGTGACAATAGATTTATAAGTCAATAATTTTGCATCGACATTTGATACTAAAACTCAATGGGTTGCACATTTTATCAAACTACCAATGGATTCATGATCTAATCATTGGACAAACTGAAGAAAAAAATCAGATATGAATATATAGCAAACACCTTTATAAATATAAAATTCATATGAAAAATAGTGTCAAGGAAATTATTTTTCTCTTTGAAATGTTCTTTAAATATGACTGAAAGTTAGCTCTTAAATGTTTAATTCCTATGACAACAGGTATTTTTTTTTATGGCAGATCTATCCCATAATTAATGACAAATGACACAAACTACACAATGTTCTAAGAAATATTTTGCAACATACATATTGGCAACAAATTGGAAAAAAACAAACAAACAAAAACTCAATACCAGCTCATAATGAAATTTTGAGCATTATATTAATGGAGCTATATAAAATGCAAGTTTAATCATCCTAATTATTGATTCACAAAATCAATACAGATGCATAAAATTTTAAAATATATTCAAGACTGACGAGATTAATTCTAGCAACAAGATCACTAATACTATTAATCAGACAAGATATTAGCATGCCTGTACACAAATTAGGAGATTATTACATGCTTTTCACCCTAGTAAAATTAGACAGCTTATTAAATAGTGCAACTCATGAGTCAAGTAAACAATTTTATTTCTAAATACACAGAACTAAACATAAAGTAAAGTTCATAATCTACCATTCTGCCGTGGGCTTCACGTGTTTATAGAGAAAAATATTTATGTAGGCTTGTATGTATTGTCAGGATTGCAACCATAAAACATATGTATATTGCTGTGTATGAGTGGTATAAACTAGAATTCATATCATTAAACTCACAATCACTCTCCCACTTTCTTTTAGTCAAGTTTATCTGTTGTATTTTCACATGTAAAATTCCATGCTAGCATAGGTTGGACAAAGGCTTATCATTGAGGTGTTATATACACCTATATACCCTCCTCAATGACTCACACCTGTTTTTCAAATAAGGGACTTTTAAGCCACTTGTCCTTGGAATTGTAGATGTTTCAGAATGATCTG
The DNA here is from genome assembly GCF_001194135.2 of Octopus bimaculoides. Taxonomy (NCBI): domain Eukaryota; kingdom Metazoa; phylum Mollusca; class Cephalopoda; order Octopoda; family Octopodidae; genus Octopus; species Octopus bimaculoides. Next base: position 95,800,472 of record NC_068989.1, read on the forward strand.
CTAATAATAGGGAGGTCAACATATCATCATCATTTTGCTCAAACAATCTAAGTGAATGGTTACATTCACAGAGATATGCACAGAAAAACACACACACACACATGAACACAGTTACAAAGATACACACACACACACACACACACACACACACACACACAAACACAGTTACAAAGATACATGTATACAAGTAGTTTCCATAGTTTCCATTCAGTTCACAAGGCACTGATCAACTCAAGACAATAGTAGATGACACATGCACAAAAAACCATACAATGAGATAAATTCACATGGTGATGAGGCACACTCCATATCTATATAGCTATGCCTCAGCCTATAGCATATTCTCAACTGAGATACTTTTAGGGAATGATGTAATTGAAATATACTATCACCACTGGCTGGTGTTATGAATACTCTCTTTGTTTTGTTTTCTACTACAGCTATGGGCCAACCAAACATTTGTGGGTGGATTAGACGCAAACTGTAAAAGAAACATGTCATATATATATATATATATATATATATATTAATATATATATATATACATATATATATATACATACATACAAAATTAAGAGGAAAGACCACTAAAGTGGACACTTAATATACTATATTAGCATATTAGGTGTCCACTTTAGTGATCATTCCTCTTAATTTTGTATGTAATATAAGTTTTAATCTTCGGATTTTTTAAATATGCTAAGCCACTGGTTTTAATTGATTAATATCAATTTCTACCCTTATTATTTAATTTTATATATGTATATATATATATATATATATATATATATATATATATATGACGTTGACCATATATATATATATATATACGTGTGTGTGTGTGTGTGTTTGTGCATGCACATTTTTGTGTCTGTGTATTTATATATCTCTGCCATTCACTTATTTGAAAGTCACATAGTTCACATGAAGCTGGTACGCTCCACTAGATGCACAATGTCAGTGTATGTGTGCAACAGAGAGCTAGTATACTAAGAGAGAAGTTAGGCATAAAAGGAATTAGATGCAGAATGCAAGAAAGAAGACTGCACTGGTTTGGTCATATGGTGTGTACAGTTGCATAAAGAAATGACAAGCTCTTAAAGTGGATGGAACTTGTAAAAGAAGGAGACTCAAGAAGTCATGGTATAAAGAAGGCCAATCTCAAAATGCTGCACCTTATGAAGGAGTTGACAACGGACCAAGTTGCCTGGCACCTTGCTAAACTCAAGAAAACCTGTCCACCACAGAATTGATACCCTAAAACCACCTTGGTAATGCTTACCTCCATCCTCTCTGCCCCATCAACCTTCCCCCACCACTCACATTTCATCCCTTAACACCCATCACTTTCTCTATCACCTGAGAGCAGAGTAGGCACATACTACACCTCCTGGCTTTCTCAGTTACCTTACTCCCCTCTTCCACTTACCTCTCCCCCACACCTACTGTCTTCACCAATCACCTCCTTTCTGTGCCTTCTCTCTCCTCCCTGTGCTGCTCTCCATCATTAGCTCTTTGCTTACATGCTAACAGCTACAATGCCTTCACAGATCTGCTGCAACACCCCCACCCCTGTGCCTCTCCTAGATCTCCATCCTTTGCTAGTCACCTCATCCCGCCCATTCACACAGCCCAAGCCTCTATATATCACCTCACCTATTCTCACCACCCCCAATGTTCCTCAAGGGCATGTCCTGACACATCTCCATCACATCATTTCTCTGACTATCACTCTCTTTATCATACTCTCTAACTCAGTCTCATTTGTTTCCCAACTAGGGTGTCTATGTATCTACTCTACAGTGAGACACCTATCTATATCTGTCCCTTCTATACTTTAAATCTCTCAACTGGCTCAAAGCCACACTCCATCAGTTCTACTCTCCCCTCCCAGTTAAGGAGTTTTTGTCATACAACCTACTTGGTGCCACATAAAAAGCACTGGTACTGGTGCCATGTTAAAAGTACCTGCAATGGTGCCACATAATAAAGCATTGGTGAAGGTACCATGTAAAAAGCACTGGTGATGGTACCATGTAAAGAGCACCTGGTACACTATGTAAAGCGAGGTGGCATTAAGAAGGACGTCCAGCTGTAGAAACTATGCCAAAATAGACAATTAGAACCTGGTGCAACTCCTGTCAAACGCAGCCCATGCCAGCATGGAAAATGGATGTTAAAAGATGATGATGATGATGCTGATGTGTATGTGTGTGTATGCATGTATGTGCATCAGACTACTTCTACTTTCCAACTGTTTTGGTTATTGCAGTAAATAATAATTGCAAACAAAATAGTAAACCCAACAAACTGTAGTATCTAACTTTTGATAGTTTATAGCAAAACAGCTGAAATTTTTTTTTATCGTTTTGCTTTTCCTTTTTTGTTTGTTTTTTTTTTCATATACTTACCATTTTAGTCAATTTACCCAAATTCTATAACACTATTTGTTCAAAGTGATCAATGTTAAAAAAATGTCTATCAAATTCACTTTCAAACTTCTAAGTAGAGACACTAATCCTAATGTTTTAATTTTTAATTTTTTTTTTCTCCAAAATTAATTAACGAGAATCAACTTGCAAATTTTATAAGTACCTACATTTCTAACAATTTTACAAAGTGGCAAAACACCATAATGGTTTTCTGTCTGAAGTAAAAATGTTGGTCATGTATATTGACTTATTTTCATAGACCCAGTTAGTATGAGAGAAAACAAAATTAAATAAACAAATTTTACTGTACTCAGAAACAAATAAATAAATAATGATTAAACTGACTTGATGTAAATTAGGATGATTTCTAAGCTGAACCTAAGAAAAATTGTTTTTAGTAAAATTAACAAATGATGAATAACAAACCATTTTGTCTTATCATTTATGAAGATACTAGAAACAATACCAAATTAACACATGCAAACTAAACAATCAAATTCAAAATGTAACACAATATCGGGTCATGTTCATTAAGTATTAGCCAATTGTAATTATGATATGATGACAAATGTTGCCTATGAAATCATCACTAGCTGAAATGAACATGTATTAATGAAACAAAAAAGTGATTGAAAATTATTGATTGAAATTTCAATTAGTATATAAACTGAAAGTGTGTGCGTGTTTGTGTATATATATACATATGTATAAGGTAGTAATGTAGGTAAGAAACTCTGACAGTTTCTGTAAAATATTTCCGCTGAATATAATCTATAATTATCATATATATATGATCAATACATTATTGCAAAGATATCTGTCACATTATACATAATGAGTATTAAAACTAAGTATAGATGCAGACACAAAGAACATATAAAGAAGGATGAAATCCAACAACTAATGTGATTCCTCCTAACATTTTATCCATGTCTGTATTACATTCATTCTAAATACATAAAATATATTCTATGCTTAACTTTTATATTTGCTTTCCAAGGTCCTTGATGTTGAAATCAGGCACTGAAATCAATGATGTCGTATCTTGAGAGAACCAGGTTGCACTGCTTTTATTGTACTATTTTATCATTATTATTATTAGTTAACTAGTTCACTAATTTACCAATAAACAAATTGATTGTTTGACTAATCATTTGATCAATCAATCAATAAGTTGGTTTGTCAGAGTTCTTTAATTGTTGCTTGCATCCTCATCAATGATGTACTTAAGTTAATATAGATCTGCCACACTATATCTAAACTATTCTATGTTCAAACCAAGAATTTTCTTAAATGTGTCTAAATATAATTGTGACAGATGATATGTGCACAGGTAACATCAGCTAACATAGAGAAACACAAATGCTACCCCAAAGATACACCTATCAAATGTGAACATGAGTCAAGCACAACAGGGTCTTCTTCTTTAGTATAGGTTAAGAAGATCACTTCACAACCATGAGAGGTTCTGGGCTTGATCATTCAGTATGACATCTTGGGCAAATGTCATTTTTTTCAAAAACTCAGGTTGACCCGTAACTTGCAAATGAAAAATGGGAGTTCAGTAGCAGGTTACCCAGTTGATGGAATAAATGAACTTTATCACCAAAGGACAGACATCCACCACTACTACCATATAGTCTTAAAGTTTTCAGTAACCCTTCTCACAACTATCTTATAAAGAAAAGCCAGCCTGATGGAGTCCACCACTGTACAGGCTGTTGCATGTAGTTAAAAAGCACAGGTGTGAGGAGTACGTCTCTTGATATACCTTAACTGAGAACTTACCACTCCACTGAGAGCACACATTCATCCACCTGCACACCACAGAACACAACACACAAATAATTTACAGTACATGTTACACACAAACACTTGAGCCTAAAAAGATTTTAATTGGAGTTAAAATCATTATGGAATATCAATGCAAGGCAATTAATAAACAGAAGCAGAGAAAAAAATAATACTCATATCAATGTCATTAAATAATGGATTTTAGATGGAAATTAACTTTTGTTTAACTTTTCATTTCTTCAAACTTTTCAAATTACACATTATTCTCAATTCAAAATGTGTTCACATAATTTAAATTCAATATTCGGTAATGAATGGAAAGCAGCAGTTTTTATTTACAGCTAATTAAATTCCTATTCT
>NC_068989.1:95805568-95819059 GCF_001194135.2 Octopus bimaculoides
TATATATTTATTGTTAACACTGAGGGTGACAAAAAGGGCTTTCTGTGAATATCACATACATTTTAGATTGATGTAACAAAGTGATACTATAAAAGGCAAAGCCACCATTGAAGCAAGGACATGAAGTTAAACAGTTGTTAAATAAGTTTTCCAAGTAGTGGTTTGTTTATAAAATGGATCTGCTTGTGGATCTACAATTGTCTTATTTTAGTCAGCAAAAACAGAAACCAAAATTGTTTTACATATGTTTGGTTAAGTGGAGGCTGAAATAAGTTTGAAATGAGTCTGTCTTATAATATATGTATGTACATGTAGGTATGTACATACATTAAGCGCTAAATATTCTTAAATTATTTATATGAAGAGGGAACAAGGCTCCTGGAGTTCTGCGATGTAAATAACCTATTGATCTGCAACACCAACTTCAAGAAGCCTGCTAGCCACCTGATAACCAATCAACCAGGTGACTCTGCTAGCCAGATCAATTTCATTTTCACCAGACTGCAGGATGCACGGCTGCTCTTAAATACAAAGACATTCCCTGGTGAAGAATGTACCCCCCAGCATAGACTAGTTATTAGTGACTTTAGACTTAAGGCCAGAAGGATACCAAAAAGCAGACCAATGTGGAAAAGAAGGACTTGGAGGCTTAAGAACCCTTCACATGGTCAATGGTATATAAAAAGCACTATCCGAATGTGATCGATGCCAGGACAACCTGATTGTCCCCATACCAGTGGCACATAAAAAGCACCATCCGCATGTGGCCTATGCCAGTACCCCCTAACTGGCTTCCATGCCAGTAACATGTAAAAAGCACCATCCGAATGTGGTTGGTGCCAGGACCCCCTGACTGGCTCCCATGCCAGTGGAACGTAAAAAGCACTATTTGAAAGTGATTTATGCCAGGACCGCCTTACTGGCCCCTGTGCCGGTGACATGTAAAAAGTTCCATCTGAACATGGCCAATGCCAGCACCCCCTGACTGGCTCCTGTGCTGGTGGCATGTAAAAAGCACTCACTACAACTCTCAGAGTGGTTGGCGTTAGGAAGGGCATCCAGCTGTAGAAACATTGTCAGATCAGATTGGAGCCTGTTGCAGCTGCTGGCTCTACAGACCTCAGTCAAACCGTCCAACCCATGCCAGCATGGAAAACGGACATTAAACGATGATGATGATATAATGGAGACTGCAAACATTTATAGATATTTTTACTGTTAATTTTACCCATAGTGTTATGAATTGAGACAAAGTGTGTCTCTCATTCAGTCTACCTTACTGACAAACAGAGTACTATCATTGACATACAGCAGAGGCAAGAAATGTCATCAAAATGTGTGGCTAGCTGCGAGTACACCTCATTGAAAAAAATCTCATCCAGCCATTTGGCTGGCTGTGAGCAAATATTACTGACAAGCTCCAAAAGTACCAAAGTACATTTGGTTTTCTTGCTAGCCACTGGCAGGATGATTAGTCATTTCAATCCAATTATATTATTTTTAAACACACCATGTACATAGGAAATTTTTTTTTATTTTAAACAAGACTGCAGTAATTTGCCTGTCAACGATGTATATACATTAAGTATGATAGATAGCTGACTATATTATAAATCTATCCAACTATCTATATACACATGTGAGTATGTGTGTGTGTGTGTGTGTGTGTGTGCATGTGTGTGTGTGCACGTGTGTGTGTGCATGTGTGTGCGTGTGTATGTGAAGGTGCATGGATTAGTGGTTAGGGAATTTGGCTCATGATTGTAAGGTCATAATGCTGATTCTTGGTGGTGTGTTGTATTCTTCAGCAAGACACTTTATTTCACATTGCTCCAGTCTACTCAGTTGGCCGCCATTCTGGGTCATGCCGAATCTCCCTGAGAACTATATAAAACGTACATATGCTTGTGGGGTGCTCAGCCAGTTGCTCATTAATTTCATGAGCTGGCTGTTCCGTTGATCAGATCAACTAGAACACTTGCCATTACTGATGGAGTGACAGTTAATATATATATGAAAGTACACTTATATGTTTACATTAAATATGGTTGACAATTGTGAATGTGATGTTCAAATCATTTATAACAAAAGTTTTGTAAATGATATGAATTCACATTTAAAATCTAAAAATAGCTTTTCTTCTTATCTAATTACAAATGAATGACTACTACTTTTAATATATTTGCTTTAAAATATAAAAGACTCTCAAAAGTGTTCTATTTCTTCATTCTATAACAATGATAATAATATCTCATGTAACACTATTTATGATAAACAGCATCAGATAAAAACTGATTGTGACAATCAAGAAACACTAGCCGTGATGTACAAATTAAATAAACTTAAGAATGACAAAATAGGAAATAGATCCTAATTATTGAAAAATAAATAATGAATTTTATAAATATCAAAGTATTGGTATAAATATATAAAAATATTTCATATGTATATACATACACAAGTATACATATATATATTGATATAAATGTACAAATACTTTATATAAAGTATTTGTATATTTATTTTTCTCTTTTGCAACTGCAATTTGCTGAAAATGTGAAAATATAGATTTAAAAAATGAAAATAAGATTCCCAAGTAAATGGCTTTTAAATTGAAAATTTAGAAAATGTTTGAAAACTTTTAAAAGTGTATGTCATATATAGGGCTTCAATGACATATAATAATAATAATAATAATAATAATAATAATAATAATAATAATAATAATAATAATAAATTTAGAATTATCTATATAACAGTTTTTCAGCAGCTTTTTGTAAATTTCTGACCTACTGAAAACTGAGAAGTTAATCCATATGAATCTCAATAGTAAAAAAAGAACATTTCTTTTATATCAAGTAATAAACTTAAGGATTGGAAATGTTAATCAATGAAAATTGAATGAAAGCATATGAAATGATAGCAAATAGATTTCCCTGGAGGTAGAACGAAGCTAATGCAATTTTAATAAGGTAACCAGACTGCAAACACATAATTGAACCGGATTATAGAAGCAAATAAGAAAGAGGAAAAATCTTATTCATTCAACAGGTCAATATAAAGTTAAAAAAGAAAAATAAATTGATTTCATAAAAATTGTATAGAAATTCATAACCTCGAAAGTAAATAGTCAACACACTGCTGATGTTTAAGGAAGTTTTTCCATTTTGAAATATCTTGAGATTTTTAGTTTAACAATTCAAGCTGAAGATTAGTTCTTCATCCAATCTTCAGAGTAACAATATTTTATTTATTATTTTTTATACATTTTTATTTCATTTTATATATTCAACAAGGTATCAATTCTTATTGACTCTGCTGTTAAAATAATGCTCTACCATATGTTTTTATTTTGTCCAATGCAATAAGACAAGCTAAAAATCTGATTAAATCAAGAAATATATTGCTAGGTCTACTTTAATTTTTGACAATTCCCAATGGTCAAGAAGTTTACACCTAAATTATTAGAATTACTACTAAAGACTAGTTCTTGCTTCTGTTAGGCTGATTATAATACATACTACTCTAATCTTCCAATTTAAGTGTTTATGAATAGATGTGGTATCTAACAATAAAAAAAAAAATCTCACAAATATGGTTAAAGCAATTGACAATTTGCCTTTCAGTTCAAATTCTATGAAGGTCAACTTGGCTTTTCATCCTTTCAGTTTTGATGAAAAAATGCCTTGCAGTATATATTCCAGCTCCTAGCATTCTGTATTAAAAATCTCAACAAGACCTACTTTTGTGGATGACTTAATCTGTTGTTGTCAGGTTTTAACAACACTACCTGGCACCTTAGATACCTTTCGCAGGGTCCACTTCTTTTTGCAAGCATTTGGGTTTAGTATCCAGTTGAGGATGCTTTCTTCACCCTTCCCACAATCTCAGAGGCTCTATAAAGGAAAAGGTCATGATAACTGCCTTCCTTTCTGATTAATAGGGGAAAGGAATAAATGCAAAACATACAAACACCTGAATTTGCATGTATCTCTACTCAAAAATATCTATTGTGCCAATCTTGTCTCCTGCAACAGAGTAAAAATATGAATCACTACACATACCATGAAAATCTCACTGTACCCCACCAATCCTAAACATAAACACTTTGCAACTAGATCCTCAAGGTTGCCTCAGATACTAGACCATTAAAGATCTCTCCTGGTAAAAATACACAACCCTGAATATAGCTGAAGATCAGCTTTCCTCTTCAGTGCCCCCCAAAAAACACTTCAATCCACAACTAAACTCTTTTTTGGTCTCCAAATTCTAAACCCTATTTCAGCCCCACCAACAACTAAATTCTACAAAACTCAAGTGAGGCCTTCAGGGAGTACCACTCCAACCTCTAACACAGGGCATTTGTTACACACATCGATCACCCAGACTGTATTCCCCAAAAAGTTGCTCAGGTGATGGGCACACAGCTACATCAAACTATGACTCAACGACATGCCTACTCTCTGCCTTTTCTACTGCTACTATAGTGACCCCAATTCCTCCATTCTGATAGTCTTAACACACTTGTCTCTCCTTATTTCATTATCCATTTTGTTTCCACACCCTCACCCTAAACCCATACACACCTTCAGACTGAGTCCTTCCTGAACAAAGTGTCAACTTTCTATTTAAGGAGGAACATTAACCCTTTAGTGTTTGCATTATTCTACCAAAATTAATGCTTTTTTATCCACAATGTTTTGAACTAATCATGCATTATCTTGTAGCTATGAGATTTTGATGAGGTAGCTGTTAATTTTTAAAACGATATTGTAGGGTTGGTGTGAGAGACCAGATCTGGCCAGTGTGAACATAAAACAGGCAGAATACTTTTGGCCGGATATGGCCGGTTTAAATGCTAAAGGGTTAACCATAATTTCACCAGTCACTGTACATTCCTGAATGTTCTAGATACAGAAGCCCTTCATTCTGACTAAACTAAAAAAATAAGAATAAAACACTTCATTTTCTTTACTCGTTACCGATTCGAAAAGACAGAGAAAAAAATATTGTCTCTAGGTGATATTGACATTAATTCTGCAGCTAGCAAAAATGAGTAGTACTTGTATTTCAAAGGGTCAGCCTTGTTACATGCAGTGTCATGCTCAGAATCCCTGAGAACTATATTAGGGATACATGTGTCTGTGGAGTGCTCATCCACTTGCGCATTAATTCCACAAGCAGGCTGTTCCATTGATCGGATCAACTGGAGCCCTCATCGTTATAACCTATAGAATGCCAGTGAAAGCTAGTTTCAGTCTACCTGGCTCACAAACAGGTTCTTAATCTATATTTAGCCATCAGTAGAAAGGCTATTCAGATACGAAAATAATTACTCCAAATATGCATCCCATCTATCAACTCTGGTAGCATGAAACATGAGGAAGGAACATGGTTCTAAATTCCTAAATGTCTATTTTTTAATAATACTACAAGCAATTTATCCAAATGTATAACATTTTTATTCAGTTTGTCAGCATGGTAAAGCAAATGAGTAAATATATGTATGTATACATACACTGAATGTTCCATGCATTAACAAGTACCGCCTTGCGGCAATGTAAACTTCTATTTGATCGAGGTATCCTTGGCCTGAAGAATAGCCTGCAGTATACACTGCGCCTGGATATTTACAACTTCTGAGGTTCTGCTCACTATAAAACATATGTAGCCTGGAGCTTATCTACTCCATTCCGTAACTCTTGTATTCTTATTCGCACACCCAGCAACCCCAGTCACCTAAAGTTGTTTTTTCATATTTACTACCGATTGCTTGATGCTAACTTTCTTCCTACACCTCAATTCCTGGATCTTATTATATGTTTGTGTGTGTGTGTGTGTGTGTGTGTGTGTGTGTGTGTGTGTGTGCGCGTGTGTGTGTGTGTGTGTGTGTGTGAGTGTGTGTGTGTGTTCTACATATTTTTCTCTGCATTCTCCAATTTCAGTGAACATTGAGTCATTCCTTGACAAATCAATGTTTTATGTTATTTGTGGCTTTCTAGGGAAGAACAATTATACATCAGTGAAGGCTTTCAAGTCATTAACAGAATTTAACTGCAAACCCATTGCAAATCATAGGCCTGGGGATAAGACATGAGCTATTAAGTATGAATTAACTAACAGCTGCTAATGGAACCAAATTCACAACTACCATTAGAATCAAAATACCATCTTGGATTCATGTACTCTTTTTTTTGACTCACAAGTTAACAGAATTCATGCATTAACAAATTTTAAAACATGATTACAAATCCATCAAAACAGAAAATTTGAATCCAGTAAAATCAATTAATCCAGAAAAGTTGGTATTTCATTTCATTTCAAAGCATCTGCTTAAGTGGATTGCTTGCCCATCACTCTTTTAGGAAATGAAGAATAAGAAGCAAAACAAACATTTTGATGATTGGGAAATTAATTTCTCTTCAGTCCAAATTCTGTTGATGCACTTTCTACCATCAGAATAAATTGATGTCAGAGTCTTAAACTTGTCTGTACCAATCTATGAAAGACCAAGGGAAAGAGCCTTCATTAGATATGGATGCAGTTTACAGGTCACTGTGAATAATACTATTGGTAAATAGGTACTGAAAGATGAGTTAAGAACCACACAAACTCATTGCGTTAAAGTAAAAGGGTTCAACACCATTCTTACCTCATTATTTATGTGGATTATTATCAATTTTTAATCAATCTTCAATTTCAAATTAGTATGATGAAAATGATTCCCACATAGGTGCAAGCATGGACATATTTTTAACAAATTCACTTCACAATTGCATAGTTCCAAGTTTCTGCCTTGTTAGTGGAATTTGACCAACAGAATTTTGTTTTGGAAATGTGTGTGTGTATGTGTTATGTTTCAAGCCACATGCTTTTGTGTCAATGGGTAACTTAGCCATTCAACAAATGGGGTCTGACCGAATAAGTTCCAAGCTAAAATAAGAACCTGGGATCTATACTATCAACTAAAACTTATGAACATAGTACTCCAGCAGGGTTGCAACCAATTGGCTGAAACCAATTTTAAAAAGAATTTCAACTGTTAAATACAATAACACAGCAACTTTTTTAAAATTATATTTTGAAAGCCTTTCACTATTTCATTTTATTATTACGTTTCTGAAATGACTTGACTCAGACCAAAAACATATCCGCAATATACATTTTCTCCTTAGTCTGTATTACCTTGGATACTATTCAGATAACTGAAATGAAACTTTGCATAATTTTTACATTAAAATTATGAAATGTTTTATCAAAAGAGCTTTTTTTAAATTTACTAATCAATTCTTTTGCATGTTTTCTTAGATATGCATCAAAGCAGTATCCCTAGAGTTTCAAATTCAAGCATGAAAAACAATCTTTTTTTTCTTTTCTTTTTTGTAAAGACATGTTTTTGTCATCGACTAGTAACCAAATTAACTCACAGTAGAATTCAAATATTATAACAGTATAAAACTAGAAATATGATCAACAGTTTACACAGATGCCATACTTCTAAGACAACAGAAATAACTAACTGGCATAAAATTACTCACAGATACATTCCAGCCTCTGACCTGCAAATATGCCTTCTTGTCTCTTTACCTTTTCTACAGCTATTATAATAACCCTGGTTCCCTGGAGTTAGTGAGTTCATGCCACTTCCACTAAACTTTCCTTTGTCATTGTTCTAGTTGCATCCAATCTCTAAGTTCCTCACTATATGCCTAGTCCTTATATTCCATTTTGTTAGCCAGGCAGTTATCCACCCCTCCCAATTCATACCTTTCCCTGCAGCTGTTGATTATAAAGGTTTCAAGAAAAACATCTATAGCATCAATCTCATTGGTCTAGGAAAGCCTGTAATAACCATGAGCGCTGCTCTTTCCTCCAGACCCAGTAAGTATATAACAAAAAGAGAAAAAAATACTGAGAATCACTTCAAACTGTCATTTTAAAGTAATTATAACTTTACACTCAAAAGAATGGTAAGTTTATTGAGTGGAAGCTGTCTTCATTGGAATAGGGTCAGATTAGAAATACCTTTATTTTCATATTTACCTTAGTAATAAAATGTAATTCACTTTAGTTCACTTATTTTTCAGGATCTCTCTAAATAATGCAGCATTAACTTACCTGTTTGTGCAATTCGTTCTAGTTTGGTGCCATCTTTCAAATGATCCTGTACACCACAGTTCTAAAGTTAGCAATATGAGAGATAATTTCATTTTGACTTTGTAAATCAGCCCCATCAGACTTTTTTCTATGGTATGAATTTTTTTTTATTTGTGATTAAAATTTGAATAGAAATTCACCAATTAAGTAGTACATGATGTATAATGAGTTTGGCAGCACTTCTTCAACTGTTTTAGGAGTGGAGTCTAGAAAGCAAGAGTAATGATCACAGGTGGACATGATATGATAGTTTGGTTGCTATGATACATTTAAGCTAATATAGACCATAATGTAACTTAAAACATTTTTGTTCTTACTATAAAGTGTTTACCCAAGCAAAGCTACAGCTGGAAAAGGTCTTTAAGCTCCAGAAGCTTTTTCATTTGAATAAGTAAGTACCTAAAATAGTAAATAACTTAAATAGCATTGATCATCTAACCATTACATTGAATGATAAAGTATACTAAAAATTTTAAGTGTGTGAAGCATGTAATGCTACCAAATGAATGTTCTAGTGAGAAAACTAATTTATTCAGGTGTGATCATGTCAAAGCTGTTCATAGGTGCTACTTGGGTATTATGATCATTTGTCTTACATTTCATTTTTTTTCATGTCAGCAAGGGTTAGTGAATGAGCACATGCTGTTGAAGCTTTGTTTATGGTCACATTTTCAACTTGAGATTTTTTTCTTTTTGTTCCACACATCTTTGAAAGTGGAGAGATTCAGACAATTTACAAAGTTCACCATTTGTAGCTCATGAGAGCATAGTATATAAACATTCACACAGACATGCACACATATATACAATGGCCTTTGTACAGTTTCTGTCTACCAAATTTACCCTCAAGGCATTGGTTAGTACCAGGCTACAGAGGAAGGTACCTGCACAAGGTACATACAGTGGGACTGACCTTCTCGACTATACTGCTATGCCTTTGTGTAATGACAATATATCCATCGATATATTTCTCAAATCATTTGTATCACAAAACAATTTGCTTTTTGGGGATTAAACTAATTTTATTAGCTGGAAAGACATACTGATTAGCTGTATTAGAATCACTGTTCATACATAATAAAACATCATAATCTGATTTCTGTTCTTTTATTTTTTGGACAGTTGTATTACTGTTGTAATATGCCACTAAAAATTGTATATTTTGAGATAGGATGAAGCTCTCATTAGATAGAATTGGTTTTGCATGGGTAAAGAAATCATTGCAGTTTTTAAGTTATTTTTACATAGTTTAATAAAAAGGCTATTCAAAGTGTAGTATTTTATGGAAATGTAAGCATTACTTAATCAGATGTAATTTTAATAAATTGTTTTCTGACTTTTTTAAAATCAATTTTGAATCAAAAAAATTCAATATAATACTTGGAAGAACAACTACTTGGTCGTTATATAACTACAGCAAATTGACTACTCTTTTACAAAATCATTTTGAAAATTTTAAGTTATTCAAGGTACAATATACATACACATATATCATATTGCACTAATTCTACCAAATCTAAGTAATACACATATTTTCAATCATTAAATGTTTCAAACACTTTGTTTTGTAAAAACTGTGAGTGCAAAGGTGATGAGAACTACTTCAACATAAATGAAAACAAGTTAATATTTATTCATTTTGGACTGATATACTTCATCTTTACAAACAACTTTGCAAAGTCCAAAACAAACACTACTTATATCTTCTGGAAACAGAATTTATTCACTCATTCCATACACACCACAAAACCATTTATCTTCTGAAATGCTTTACTTCCATTACCAGCTTATGCTACCCATACATTTGAAGTGTGTTAGTATATAAAATTATTGGATTACAAAAAAATACACACATACTCCACTTTTTACACTGTATAAGCAATATTGAATTTTACTAACTCTTCTTCATTGATACTAAAGCTTTGTCAAGAATTATCCATTTGGAAAGATTATTTATTGTATGTCTTTTATACAAGTCACAGCTTCTATGCATTTACTTTTTTTTTTTTGCCTTTCCTTCATTTGGCTTTATTATTACATACAAGCATGTAATATTTTCTTCACCCAGTGGATTTCCTGACTCTTCAAAAGACCCCAGTTAGATATTCGTAAAACCATGAATCGTACCCAGTACAAAACAACTTTATCCAATATAGCAAATACTAATAAATGTATTTGAAGAAAAAAAAAAAATCATTTACAAAAGCTATTATCTTTAACACAGTCCACAAAGTAGAACAGTTGCTAATGTGATTTCCTCAACATTTATATTTCATGCACATATCTCTGTAAAAAATGATTATTCCAAGTACCTTTGAAAACTATTCTAAAAGCACTTCATGAAAAATGTAACAGTGGGGGAGAATCACTTTATCAATGAAACAGTTTTACATGCGATTGGTTTTTCAGACATATAATACTTATCAATATACTTTGCTGAAGAAGAAAAAGAAAAGCTAGAAGGAGGGAGAGATGAACACCAGAAAAAGAAAAAAAAAATCAGTGGGGTGGTGTTAATAACTCAATTAAAACCATCATTAGAGAAACAAATAAAGCTTTCTTGATTAGTATTTAAAGCTTTAGAGTTATGAGGAAGAGAAATAGAAAATGACAGTTATGTCATTCATCAAGGGCATTACCAGAATAAATTGAACAATTCCTGCTTCCAGTCAAAATCAGTTGCAGACTTGACAGAATGTTTATGAGCTACATACAATATTTATTGTGCACAATGAAGGATTGACATTACCTAGTAGTGTGATTAGGACTAAATCAATAGTTTTATGGAGGAGGGTTTAATCTTAGTTCTTACCATACCCAGCATTCTCATTTCCAAATATTTTCTATAAAATGGGGAGAAAAAAACCCAAAACAAACAAAAATGCAACTTAACAGATATTTATATTAAATAGTAATCATACAATTTGAATAACTTTTCTAGGTGGACACAGCACTGTTATAAGGTCACTGAAAAACCACTAATTTTTGAAACACAAACTGAGAAATATTAAGAGAAAGAAAAGCAAAAAAAAGATAGGACCTCACACTTTATCAATCCTCTACTGTAATATGATATTCTGTTTAGTATATGGAGTACTGCAAATTATGTAGGCTGGTTAGCTCAGTTAGTTAGAGCATCATGCTGATAACATGAATGTCATGGGACCGAGCCCCATACTGGCCAACACATTCTGTGTGAAGGTGCATGGCACAGTGTTTAGAGCATTGGGCTCACAATCACAAGGTAGTGAGTTAGATTCTTGGACCAGGCTGTGTTGTGTTCTTGAGCAAGACACTTTAAATCATGCTGCTCCACTTCATTCAGCTGTAGAGATGAGTTATGACGTCACTGGTGCCAAGCTGTATTGGCTTTGCCTCTCCCTTGGATAACATCAGTGACATGGGGAGGGGAGGCTGGTATGCATGGGCGACTGCTGGTCTTCCATAAACAGCCTCCCCTGGACTTGTGTTTCAGAGAGTTACTTTCTAGTGCAATCCCATGATCATTCATGTCCGAAGGGGGTCTTTTATGTGGAGTACTGTAGCAGGTCAAGATAAGAAAGTGAAATTATATTAGCTGAAAGGTAACAGGTTATGTCTCATCTCTGTTATTCCCATTAAAACATTACCTTTAATGAGTCCATCAAGTTATAAACAAGCATTACAAGGACACCATAGATTTGGCTTTTGCTACATATTTCATACTTACTGACTACCATTCCAACTCTTAGAGAAACAAAAAATTTCATTCTATTCACAGTTCATTGCATATGTTTGAGAACAATTGCTGAATAATTCAAGCTTTTCCAAACGGAAAAGTTAGGGAATAAACATTCAACACCCTTCAAAATCTAAAAACAAGATAACAGCAAATCAATTTTAGAAACTTGGAGCATGATTAAATCTATCACAAAGTTGCTCATTTTCATAACTTTGGGCAGTTTTCACAAAGTCTTCTTCAACAACTTACTTCTTCACAACCCATTTGATTCACTAAAAACACAAGCAGATTAAACAATGGGTTGAATGATTCATCAACTAATTCACACCTGTCAGCCATCTTACACATCCTCTCCCAAAAGCTTCATAAATACACTGTACTTTGTATACTCCAAGGTTAAGTGGAATTCTCACTCCTCCTCACATTAACTAGTTGAACCTTTAACCTCAATAATTCAATATCTCTACAGCATTTTTTTTTTTTTGTGTGTGTGTTCCTTTTCAAGCATTTGACAGCACCGTTTTCATATAACATTAGCATAATCAAATCCTGTTTTACATCCTTCTGAAATCAATAAAATATGTACCAATCAATATTGAGTGGGGGTGGAATATAATCAACTGTTCTTTTCCCAAAATTTGTGGCCTTGTGCCTAATTTAGAAATCAATACTCATTAATCAATAGTGGTACTCTAGTATGGTCACACAACCCACTAAAAGAGTAACTCAGTTAAACGGTTGTGAAACTTGCATCATTTTCAGACTTATGATAGAATAAACCAATCTTTTATATTCATATTTTTATAACAGCTCTAATTTAATCTGCTTCTTATGATACCTCACTGTGTTTTGTGTGTATGAGGTCCAACCTCCCATATTCATTTCAGGCAACTACTGTGACCTTTGCTGGAAGGCTAAATGCTTGCTATCACATGTCCAAAGCAAAACATCCAGATTAGCTTAGAGAAAGTGTATAATCCAGCTTATAGTAATGATAAATTGCTTAAAAAAATCAATGTTAATGAAATACTGTGTGCAAATTGGACTACATATTTCTAGACAACATTCCATTCTTTTTTACTTTTAACATAAAATTGCTTGTAGTCATTTTATAGAATCTGTTCAATTAAAACTTGTAAAGACATTAAAATCAATATTCATACATAGTATTGTTTATAGTTATGAAGCAACCACAACAACAATCAATCAATCAAGCTCAAGCAAAGCTAATTAGATATTGATCAATGGTTAAGGTAACAAAATATAGTTGTTTCTACTAATTAACAACTAACCAGTTCTTGTCAGGGACGTTTTCTGAAAATACCAGACGTTCTGTTTGCAATTTGAAATTTTTGTTCAAATAGTCACTATATGCTACATTAATAACCTGTTATAACATTTTCATATTAATGAAAAATAAAAAAATTTAAAAAAAAAAACAATATTTTTGTTTTAAATTTCAATCAGTTATTAAATGAACCATTTGACATCTAAAATTTCAGATATATTTCAAATTATTTTCATATTTATAGCAAATTATCCAAAATCAGATTTAATATATTTTAAAGAGCTACAAGTTGATTGCTGTACAAGAACTAAAAATTATACAATAT
>NC_068989.1:95819160-95824563 GCF_001194135.2 Octopus bimaculoides
ATATATAATTCTCTTTAATCATGAAATTAAATGAAAACAAAAAACTTTAATGTTTTTACTAGAAAAACAACAAAAACTTGTAAACCTCATGTTGACTTTCTCAGTAGTACATATTCGTTACATTTTAACAAGAATAATTTGGCAGGCAATAAAATATATACTTACATAAAATAAAATTTAACATCAGTTTATCTCAAAATAAATGATGTTTAATGTTATAATTATATACATGAACTGCCATCCAGACCTTTCTGAAAGCACATCAGATAACCTTGATTTGTTTGGGTTTTTTTCATGAAATTCAATGACTTACTACCAATTTTCAAAATAGCAACAATTATTAATTAAATTTCTCAATAAAGTTAGCCTAAGTTAATAACCATCTCAGACAACAAATATTTTGCCACCATTAAGAAAATACAATAATTTTTCTTGTTTTTATTCAGTAGCAATATTGAGCACATGGTGAATATATTTAATATCTTACAGATAGGCATATTCTATAAAATACAAAATCAGTTAATAAAATAAAAATAGTTGGATATTTTCAATATTCTGTGAAATCATTTAAATAAGTCTATGTAAATTTTTGGTCCTAGATCTAATATTAGACATAAGCATCATCTTCTGTCAAATACAGAGCAACTGGCCCCCTAAAACCACATATCTATAACCTATGGAGCATGAGTACTTTTAAATATGCTTGTACAGTTTCATTTTCTATTCTATATGAACTGTGAATACTGTGCATAAATTATTCCTAGTTTTCTTTATGTTTGATTGTGATGTGCTAGTTATATTTTACGTTCTTGAATATTGCTTATAAAAAGAACATTAGTTACATGCTACTTTTAATATATGGAACTAGTTCATGTCAGGCAGAAATAGTCAAAAAACAACAGTTAGAGAGAGCAGTGTATGAGTCTTGGTATGATAAAAAGTAAAGCGTATGTAAGTATAATTTTAACAAAAAGGTGGATGAGGCATGTGGACACTTACAGCCAGAACCACGCTAATAGCTTAAGAGCGAAATTTAGGATTTCTCGGTTTTCTGTGAATTGGTTTTGATAAAACTTTTCCCAGCTGGTTTGCAAACTATGGCAACACCATTGTTATGTTTTCTCTATTCTGTGTAACATCCTTTCTTTTTTATTTCAGATTCTTCAGTTTTTCGGTGAACCATGCTAATAGCATCTCTCCTCTCTAAGAACAATGTGACATGGAAAAGGCTTTAACAATGGAGAAAAGTCTGTCATCATCAAGGAAAGTGCTAAAGGCACCTCTCTTCATGTCATTGCTGAAAAGTTAGGTCATCATGTGGACATGGTTAGACAATTCCTGAAGGACCATTTGCCAACGAAGGAATGATCCAATTGTGGGACGCTGGCTGCAAGTTACATGGGAAACCTGGACAAACAAGCAAAGCCATTTTCACTGCTTCTGGACTTCCTCGTGTACCAAAAGCCACCAGAAACTGCATCCTCGGAACCATGGCATCTGTGCGAGGACCCCTGAAACTGCCTCCTTTAACACCCTGTCACAGAAGTTTGAGGCTTCAATGTGCCCAAAAGTATATGACATTAGACATGAGTAGTGTTCTGTTCACTGACAAAACTAGGACAACCCTTGATGGACTTAAGAGTTGAGCAAATGGTTGGGTCTATTTGGGAGATGAGTGTCACCAACGTTTATGACATCAAAAACAGGGAGGAGGAGTCATGTTGTAGGCTGGTATCATTGGAGACAAACTTGTTGGCTTAGTCAGGGTGAGCCTGAAGGGGTTAAAGTGACTGCAATCTCCTGAAGGAGGTCTTGGATCCCTGGCTAGATGACATATCACTGTCACTTCTAAGGAATCTCATATTCATGCATGACAACACTCTCTCCCACTCTGCTAGGACCACCCAAACATTACTAGGGTCTTA
This sequence comes from Octopus bimaculoides, assembly GCF_001194135.2. NCBI lineage: Eukaryota > Metazoa > Mollusca > Cephalopoda > Octopoda > Octopodidae > Octopus > Octopus bimaculoides. The sequence goes on from NC_068989.1 coordinate 95,821,086, forward strand.
TGGCATACAAGGTAAAAGGTTGATGGTGTGGCTGCTAGCATCTCCAGATCTCATCCATAACAAAAAAATCTTTGATCCATCATTAATCAAGATGTTTATGTCGATAGATGCAAATTTACATCGAAAGATGTCTTATGGGCAACCATCAAAGCTGCAGCTGAGGCAGTCTAGCCTGCTACTATTAAGAAACTGACAGATTCCATGGCTAATGGGGTTCTTGAAGTTATCCGTGGAAATGGCGCTCATGTGACTAAATAATTCATTATGTCAATAAATGTTATAATATTATTATGGTCTTCTGTTAAACATATTACTCAAAGTATGCTTAATATGCATCATTATCCTTCATTTTCTGAAAAAAAAAAATGCTTAGTCTATTTTCATTCAAAAGCTATTAACATAGTTCACCCAAAAACTGAAGACTGTGAAATAAAAAAAAAAAAAGGACGTTACACAGCATAATGAAATATGTGCAGACCAGCTGGGAAAAGCTTTATTGAAAGTGATTCACAGAAAACCAAGAAATCTTTAATTTCACTCCTAAGCTATTAGCATGGTTCTGGGTGTACAATGAAGACATTTCAAACTTCATGTATGTAATTATTGAACATTATATAGTAACGATGAGCTGAATGATTATTTGCTAAGCAGGTTTCTGTGTTTGGTTCTGAAAGAATTGCTAGATATTTTGTACCTGTCATAAAAAGCACTGGCTCCATGTAAAAAGTACCCAGTATACTCTGTACAGTGGCTGGCACTAGAAAGGGCAACCAACTGTAGAAATCGTGCCAAAACAGACAAATATTTGACACTGGTAGTAATAGAAAGACACATGTAATTTCTTTACTTTTTTAAGCTGTTGCAGTTATCATGCATTCCTATGGTTCTAACATTTGCATTCTTTATGGTTTGTGAGATGTGCGCATAATTGAATGAAGGAGTCTGGATCCATGTTTAAATTGGAAAGACTACTGTGTAGCTTGGGGATAGAAAGGATGGATTTTTCTTGGGTGTTAGAATGGCTATCATTTTGTAAGTTTGCCTATTTCTAGAAATTTAACTGTGTCAATAGGTGCTGGTTCTCTTGTGAGCTATTTCTGATCTGAAGACTTGAGTTTCAGCATTTTCCTATTGCGTTATCAGTGTCTAAAGGGTGGGGTGGATCAAATTCATGGCAAGAAGTGTTCAAGTATATATCTTGCTTTTTTTTTTGCTTTTATCTTTGGACGTCTTCAGGGAGTCCTTTTTTTTTTGATAGGTGTTTGATAAAAGAGTTTGCCTATTGTTAGAAGGCCAGTATGTTACTTGATATAACCATGTGATGTAGTACAGTTGTTATTTAGATAATAGTTGCTTCTAATTATATTGTACTTTTTTTTTAACATTGTAGTTTCGTTTGAATACATACATTTTTGTAAGTTTTCTGTTTCCCTTTTTTTTTTAATTTTTTAAAATTTTATGTTAAGTTGCTTGATACTGAATTTTATTTCCATTGTGTTTTGTTATGTTTGAAATTGTGCCTGGCTTTTATCAGATGCGTTATCTCAGTTGTGTAATTGGCAATAAATATTTTTTAGGTTGCCTTATAAGAAAGTTTGTTTTTATTTTTTGCTTTCTTTTTGGCTGAGAGTTTTTAGTATCATATTGTTGAGTACATGTACTGCAAAAGCTATGTTAGTGAAGATAGGATCACTGAATTCTACAAACCCTAATTGCTGGAAGAGTTCCCACTGATTTTTTGCTAAACTTTGTGGAAAATGCTTTTGTTGTATGTTACAATGATAATGAGTTATATAGGTTGTCAGAGTTGAGTTGGGGGATTGTTTGTCACATGGTTGTAGTAGCTAAGTGTAGAGCAGGAATTATAGTTAATGTGGTGACTTATATATATGTGGTAGTGTGTTCCTAGAAAGGCTTTGTCTGAGAATGTCAGTTTTTGAATGAACCACCTAGTAAGACAGTTGGTAGTATTATGCATATTGTATGAATGAATGAGTTTCATATCATTAATTTTTATTTTGAATATTTGCATATCTTGTGCATTGTCAAACCTCAGAAGTGATTGAAAGTTAGTTGAGCAAGGTATTAAATATACGTTAGGAGACTTTCACAATGTTTGGCCCATGGGCCTCACGGAAGTGTAATGAATAATAGAAGATCTTTTAAGATTACAGCTTTCTTGTATTATTGCAAAGTAAATTTCTTATGACATTTAGTTTCATAAAAGTGTATTTTATGTTGTTAGAGTTGTATTGCAAAATCATTAGTTTTTTAAACTTTTTGTGCTATGATAGACAGCGAACATTGTCTACCTTGCTTAGTGGTGTATGATGCATGAGTAATGTGCCTAGAATTTGGCATTCTGGCTATTGTTTAGCTCTGTTAGAGCAGATACACTTATGATCAAAAACTATTCCAGCTATGGTCTAATCAAATCTTCTGGATTGTCAAATGTGTACTCTCATACAATGACAGGATGTAGTTTGAGGGCAAGTTGGCTGCTATCACTAAGGAATCAAGCAACTATGTAGCAGTTCTTTGAGGTCTTTTTCACAACTCTTGGACAATGTGGCATGATAGTTGCCAGTATGGGAAACTTTAACAGAAAGAGAATGGTGATACGTCTGGTCTTCTGTGTTGTGATAGGGAATATGAGTTTTGGTGTAAGAATGCATTAGCCTCAAACTCTTGTGTTTTTCACATTTTTAATGTCTCCCTGCACAAAGTCACTTCACCTGCAAATGTTTTTCACAATTGATGTTGATCGATTTGTAATCATTCAATCAGTAGGCCAGAAGTGATATCTTTTCTTTCGGGTTTTTCTATTTCTAGAACCCCCTGACTTATGACACAGTATGACATTCAGATATCACTCACAACTAGTTTTCTTAGCAAAACAATAATGCAGTACATCTATTGCATTGTTCTATTAGCTACACTATGATATATGAGAAGAGTATTTTATTCAAAACCCAAAGTAAATTGGTGGTGTTGGTGTCACATCCAAATAGCTGGAAGGAGAAATGCACATTGCAGGCCACAAAACGGATGTTTGATGGATTCCCTGGATGCAGAAGGTGACAGAATAACCTCAACATTCTTGTCAGAAAGAACTTTTGAAAGCAATATCTTCGGCTTCATACAAAACAACCAATTGATAGCACCACTACACACACCTTCCCGTCTCCCAGGCGAAAGAGCAACCCACCTTTTTTTTCTTGATAGTCTATTATTTAGAATGTTTTGCTCCACCACACATCTCTGTTAAGACATTAAGGTGTAGTTTAAGGAAGATTTAGCTTATCACTCAAGTAAACCAAATGTCTGCTTAGAGATACTCGACCCACCACCAGCATCACCACACAACATAACTTGAAAGAGCATGGTAAATCGCAATAAAGCCACAGGTAAAAATGGCACAATAAGCTTACTGAAATATACACTATTGGCAAAAGAAGTAGAATAAAGTTTTTACATA
>NC_068989.1:95824573-95834788 GCF_001194135.2 Octopus bimaculoides
TATATATATATATATATTATATTTATATGTATATATACATACACACATACACACCAGCTTATAGAAACTTAGTCATTACTTGTACACACTCCCAAACATGTGTATGTATAGCGCTATATGATACTATATATATATATATATTTACATACACACATACACATACATGCACACACTTTCTCTTTCTTCCTCAGTGTGAATGTATGTATATATATATATATATATATATATACATTCGAGTGAGGTCATTGCTAGTGCCGCTGGACTGGCTCCTGTGCAGGTGGCATGTAAAAAACACCATTTTGAGCGTGGCTGTTGCCAGTACTGCCTGACTGGCCCTCGTGCTGGTGGCACGTAAAAGCACCCACTACACTCTCAGAGTGATTGGCGTTAGGAAGGGCATCCAGCTGTAGAAACTCTGCCAGATCAGAGTGCCAACCACTCCGAGATAATATTTCATCTTTCTTTTCTTAGTCCGAAAGAAAAGCAGTACCTTTTAATCTTTCTTATTCATGGTCTATTACATTGTCCTGATTGATATCATTATCAATATAAAACTATAGGGCTTGGTAAAACAAATACCAGTCTACTTTTATTTTAGCCTTCTACGAATTGAAACCATTCACTCAGGAAAGCATTAACTAGCCTGCAACAAAATTAATTGAAAAATCTGCATTGTGTTCTGTTCTTCTTATTTGACATCATTATGTTGTAGAGTGACCATGGCCAAATTACTGAATGGTCAAAAAATAAAATGGATTTCTTTTGTTTCTAAATAAATAAATAAACAAGAGCACTCAGTGAGCGCAAACCTCTGCCGAGGTAATACCAACATCCTCTGAATGATTAGCCAGAGATGATTTTTTAAATGAGAATATCTGAAATAAACTCGTCTGCTCTCACAAACGAGAATACTAAAACTGAACCTGACCACTCTCAAACATTAAGTAAAAAAACAAAACCGGTAAAATAATCCAGAATCCATATCTGGTTCCTGATCAATACCAATGGTAATCATGGAATGTGATGGTGGCTGTAGAAAATTTAGTTACAGGACAAAATCACGCTTCAAAATAGTTTCAAAGGCGGTGGAAATAAAGTTTCATTCAGGAATTTTTAAATGAAAAACACAAAACCTTTTGGTTTTCTCTTCCCTTAAATTCCGGTCTCCCTTTAGTATACCTGTTGTTTTAAATCGATGTATAGATGTATGTACATATGTGTTTATAAAAATATGATTGTGTTACTTAATTTCTGAACGGTTTTGCTGCTGTTTCTTGGTGTAATTTGATTTCTTTATCCATCAGATAGAGACATGAGTAAAATTAATAATAGAAAAACGAAAATAAAACTTTGGAAATGGCCGAAAGGGAGATAATTGAGAAAGACTTGAAAGTCAACGTAAGATCGTAATCATGTAAAATAAATATAGCAAATTATCCAGAATTCTTGTCCGGTACTGGTTCGATCCCAAAATCCAATCAGTTCGTGCCAGGCACGAGGCCAAACATCCCTTAAAGTTTCATCCGAATGTTGTCCACACATAAACAAATAAACAAGACGGCGGAGGTAATAATCACTGACAATTGTATTGTACATCTTCAAAAATTTCATAAAGCTATGTGCATTATAAAGAAAGTTACATGAAAACAGAGTTGGTGCAGGGGTAACAAAAAGTAATTATCCCTACAAACATAACTTACATTCAGAAAACTTAAATATAAAGGATGAATACAATAAAGGAAGAAGATACATGAACGTAGGCAGAATGTAGGAACGAATGCACAATGAAATGAATCATATTTGCTTTTTTTCGAGCTGTAAGAGTCTGCTAAACTAATACATTAGTGCAGCTGTTGCTTTTAAAGTTAAAGTTTAGCAAAAGTTCGAACATTCGAAATAACATTTGCTGTTCTAAGTGGGTTAAATAACAACAGAATTTAAATAACAACAGGTGGAAATGTTAGCACAGATATCTTAAATGATTAAAAAAAAATTAAAAACAAAAACAAATGTCATGCCGAAATGTCGCATCCTACAGAGATTACAGCTATATTTTTTATACCACTTTAAATATAACTTTTTTTTGTGAAAGTAGGAAACTTCATTTAGTAAAAATAAAAACTTGGTATATTGTGAGAGTCTGTGAATGATAATATAAATTATATTTTCTGCTTCACTTACGAAACTTGAATTTTAAAGTAATGGTTCACTTTTTTAAATTCACCTTTTAACAATTCAAAAGCTGAAGAAGCAACATACAATGATAGAAGGCCTGTCTGCTTCTTTTCAAATAAATAGTATAGGGAAATTATGCTATCCTATAAACGCCAAAATAGGCTGATCTACCAATTCTGGCCACAAAGACTTGATAAGAAGAATTCTTTTTATTAAGAATCGGTGCCAACCCTCTCGAATAACACCCAGTCATCCTCAAGTAAAAGACATTTACACAGTTGACTCCAAAAAGACATTTGGAATGCCTTTCATCATAGACATGTCGATTGGAGCAGACTCGGGGCTAAACAAACAAACAACAGCAATCATTATTCAAAACAAAAATAAAACAAACAAAAACCAGTAGAATGACATCTCATGAAGAGACTACCAGCCTAGCATTTTCATTTTTAGATATGATAAAGGTCAAAGGTTCAGAATTTCAAACTTCCTCAGCAGCTATTGGAATAAACAGAACATATATACTGAAGTAAGAATGGAAAATAGAAATGGAGATGAAACTAGTCTTTGGTGAAGTTCTATTTAACAACATAATTATTTTCTTCTGTATTTAATATATTTTTTGCAAAATGTAAAATAACAACAAAAAAAGTTGTCATACATTTTTTTTTTATAAATCCACATCATGGCACTTTGTGTTAAACATATCACATCGCGTACTTTCAACAGCTAAAATGGCTGTATCTTTGTCACGTTAGGTCACCCTTATTGATCGCACTCTGAATTTTCCTGGCTCTTCATCTCATTCTATCTGAAGTTCATTGTTATCAAAGATTTTATTTATTTATCTTTTTTTAGCATCATGAGTATTTTAAACGGCACCGTACTATAACAGTCATTTCTAAAATCGTGTCAATATTCAAGAAAATGCCTTGCAGCATTTAGTTGCGGCCTTTTATGCTCAGAGTTTTAATCCAACTAAGGTCAAGTTTGCCTTTCATCCATTTGGAAATCGATAAAATATAAAAAGTGCTGGGAACGATTTAATTGACTGCCAATACCCACCCCACAAAATTTTTTGCTTTCGAGAAGGAAATTCCCTTCCACATTTTTAGCTAAACACTGACTTTTAACTGCATATGGCACAAAAACATGTCATATTAAGAAAGAAAATTTGTCTTGACCCCAAAACTGAAAAGACCTATTTCCCTATCCATAGACATATTTTATGTTTGGTTTGCCATACTCTTCAACGAGTCGCATATCATTTTGACAGTCTTTTCTCAGTTGGCATACACACAGCAAGCAACAGATAATTTAGTTGTGTATACCTAGGCTCTCTCTGTCTGTCTGTCTCTTTCTCTCTCTCTCTCTCTCTCTCTCTCTCTCTCTATATATATATATATATATATATATATATATAAAACGATCGGTTGTATCAATAGTAGATAGTGAAAAAAAACAAAAACAAGACAATTTGGAGCCACGCCTCCTAAATGACAACTTAATTGAGAAAACACTTCCTAATGTCTGTAGCAACTTCTTTCAGCCAAAACCATAAAACCACTATTTAATACATTACTGTTCAGCTTTTCACCAAGAGAAACTTATGGAACTTTATGAAGATTGTATTAATTTGAGAGAAAGGTCTAAATTTATTATTTTCAATAGCATGTATACTTTATTCCTATTAAAACTGGAAGGAATATGTTTAAAATATAATAAATATAATATACAAGCACCCACTACACTCTCGGAGTGGTTGGCGTTAGGAAGGGCATCCATCTGTAGAAACTCTGCCAAATCAGATTGGAGCCTGGTGTAGCCATCTGGTTTCACCAGTCCTCAGTCAAATCGTCCAACCCATGCTAGCATGGAAAGCGGACGTTAAACGATGATGATGATGATGATAATAGATATATATATATATAAATATATGCTAGATATATATATATAATATATAATATATGCTAGATATATATATATAATATATATAAACTGGTTGGAGTTGCCGTAAGTGAATTAATCATAAACGTTAGTCAATACAAGAAATGAATTTTATCATATTTCCTAACCCAACATCAAGTATAGTAGTAATAGTTCGCACGCGCGCACATGCATAAAATGTATATATATGCAAATTGCTTAGAATAATTAAATATTGATTTCCAATAAAATCAATGTTTTTATTTGAAAACGAGACAAGAGTTAATCAATCTGACACATTACTATTGGTAGTTATTGTAATGACCACATATAGATTTGAACTTCGTAACGGGAACGTTACAGAACTGTGTGCTTACAGAACAGACGATTGTCTACAGTGAAAAATACTTTAAACTCAACAATGTTATTATAAGGTCTTGTTCTATTCTAGTTACCTAAAAAGAACAGATTATATAAATATATTATAATCTGAGAGCTTTTATGCTTTCATCCAGCTTTCTAGAAATAACAGCCAAGTCTTTCTATCATATCATAATGATTTACTATAAGTACACTTTGGATAATGTTTTCTTTGATGCACATGGCTTGAAACGACGAAAAAAAAAAAAGGGAACAAAAGGGATGACGAAGACAGGAATGGGTGATACAAATCTACTCATAAGAGGCGACCTGGGGTTAAACAACAGCCTGTACAGCGAGTTGTGCATAAGAAATTTCAGTTAAATTTTATAGCACCAACTGTCAGCGGGCTAATGAAACGTATGTGATATAAAATTATCTTTTAAAACAAAAGTCTATAAAAATAAAATTCAGTCTTTATGTAAAAGTTATTACAGAATAACATAAAATCATGTCCTATGCAGGTTATATAATTAGTTTCATTACCAATTTATCATTAAATCATACACAGGATAGCTTTTGATTGCCATTGAAGACAATTATGTAACAAATTACTTCGGCTAAACCTTTTTAGATTCGTCTCGATGTTAGTTAATGATTTAAAATAAATTAGTAGTAATTGCAAAACCTAATGAGCTAACATTCAAGTTAATTGTTTGTACATCTTTTTACTTGTCAATAAAGAGAATAAAAATTAAAAAAAACGCCAAACGAATATAAAATTTTACAAAAAAAAAAGAAGTTTGTCTGATGATATTCTAATGAATTGGAGAATTATCGCTAGTAGCAAAATGATTTTGGTCAAGATTCTTCAAATAAATTGAATAAAATAAATCTCAACAGGTTCCGATTAACTAACGAGCAATAACATACGGATAATATGGTAAAAATTCTAAATCGTGCAACCAAATCAGTGCAACTACTTCTTTCAATAATTAGGATCTTTGATCTAAAAGTGAGTGAAAAAAATATAAGTACACACACATACATATATATATATATATAACAATTCTGTCCAGAAATATTTATTGGGTTTCTTCTGTGGCATACATATTATTTTCGAGACGAATCATTTTCTGAATTGACTACGGAGGCAGGAAAACTCGGAATTTAGACAATCTTTCGTTTTGACTTGAAGGCGTGTGCGCGCAACTCAGCTGTTACCATTCGGCGTTTGGTAAATTGCGTAAAGTTTTAAAAATTATTTTTGTGGAAACATAGCCGGAATTTAATAGCAGAGTATACATCGAGTACCTCGGCAACAGTTCAGTCGGATTCAGAATAATTACATAATTGCTAAGCAACGATCAATATTTTGAGCTATTCAGTACTTTTTTTTTTAATGTAAAGGGCAACATATCCAAGTTATGAAGTAATTTTTGCCTCCAATTTATAAGAAGAGGAGGAGCAATCACAGATATCTGAAACCAACACCGGATATTCCGTCGATATAGTTTTGAAAAGTCAGACAGAGAAATGCGGAAGCAATGTGGAGAATATCGAATCCAAATATATCTCCTACATGGATAACTAATGAATCAGATTGACAAGAAAATGCCATGAGGGCATGCATGTAAGCAGATACATATAAATTGTCACTAAACATGACTACGACGTTAATAAACACCTACATTGCTACAAATAAGAGCTAAAATGCTCTAAACGCTGTAGTCAAAGCACATAGTTGTATATATATATATATATATATATATATATATATATATATATATATATATATATGTATGTATGTATGTATGTATGTATATACACACACACAACACTTTAGCTCTTATTTCTAGCAATGTCGGTGTATCTAGCAGCAAAGTCATATTTAGTGACAACTTTAGCTTTCCTTGTGGATAAAACATTCAACAGTGTCGTCTAAATTAATTTTCTGCATTCACATTAGCGAATCGCTAAATGACCCATAGATTTTTATGGTGGGAGCGTATCCGGACCGAGACTTATGTCCGGAATCTGCCTAAGTCGAGCTAGTCCTTAGTGATGAAGCAATGGAAATTGTCGAAACTGACCGGTCAGTATAGGGAATTCTCGATTGGTGTTTTCGAGCGATTATAGTCCTGTCAGTGTGTGTATGTATGTGTGTATGTTTATATATATACACACACACACAATTATGTGCTTAGCTTTTTATTTCTAGCAATGTAGGTGCTTCTAACACCCTAGCCATATCGAGAAACAATTAAAGTTTTCGTTTTTGGTACGACATTGCACATTGCTGAATGACCATGGGATTATACGAAGAAAGTTACCCGCCGAGGCATAAGTCCGGGCAAGGTTGTTTATGGAAGACGAGCAGTCATCCATGCATACCAGCCTCCTCTCTCCACGCCACCGATGTTGTCCAAGAAAAAGGCTGATAAAGTTTGGCACCAGTAACATTGCAACTCATTGCTACAGCAACATGAAACAAAGTGTCTTGCTCAAGAACACAACACAGTCCGGTTCATGAATCGAACTCACTACCTTATGATTATGAGCCCGACGCTCTTACGACTGAGCCATGCACTTTCACATGTGTGTATAAACACACACACACCCGTGTTATATATTCTAGCCTGGTTCATTGCCTTTCTTTGCCTGGATTCTCCGTTCTAGGCTCGATTTTAGGTATATAGTCCAGTCTGAACATTAATTGTCTGAAACCAGATAAAAAAAAAGTCACATGTAATACTATCATATATAAATAGTGTCGTCAGTATGTACAAGTTGTGTATCGCCAGTTAAGGATCAATAACGGATTTGAACTATTTTCTGTTCTATTACTTTGTTTATGGTACTTTAATAAATTGTAACTGACTTGAATATTTTAGTTTGATTACCTGACTTTAGACAAAATTGTGAGTTTATCACTGGCCACGAATTGTCTGTCTCTATTATATTCCTTTTTGCCACTCGACAAAAAAAAAAAGACATAATGAGGATCGAAGCGCCACAAAGATCAATCACTTAAAAAATAAATGGCATGACGGGACTTGATTATTGGGCTCAACTTAAACAGCTGAAACTATTCTTCTCTGCAGCGCAACCGTGAGCGATACATTGTTTGTACCATGTGGAAAATGTTCCACCAATATTATCCAAATGATATCGGTATTATGTTTACAATTCACCCAAGACTAGGCCCCCGTACAATGAAACCCCTACATAGGTCGAGATCACATCACATAAGATTGCGACACAATTTCTTCACTGCAAATGGTCCTGCTCTTTTCAATGTTATCTTTTTAAACGGTACCTGGAGAAATTCCTCCAGGAAATATCGGACGAACCACCTACACTTGGATACGTCTCAACCAACAACAACTCTCTGCTTAAGTGGTCCATGGTGTCCCGAAATAATTAACTAAAAGACTTTTCCAGGGGTTGTCATTGAGTTAGTCATGGCCTGGGCCAATAATGGGCGAAACCAATCTAAGTCTTATATATATATATATATGAGAGAGAGAGAGAGAGAGAGAGAGAGAGAGAGATTCTCACTCTAAACTATCCGACGAATGGGAACGTGAAACTGAGGAAGTAGTTGTTTGTGATATTTTTATTAATAATAATAAAGAATATTACTCCACCTCCGGTTTCACATTTATGCGCTAACTTTTGTAGATAGATATTATCATCATTATTATTATTGACCTTAAGAAATGTTAATTCTGGCTAAACAAAGCATGTAATTCGAAAATCAGCTCAATGTTCTTGAATAACATGTCGGTGTTTGAAGGCGCTGTTCTAACTACAGAGCTTGTAACAGCACACGCTCAGCACAAGAGTAAACAAAGTCAGAAAGGAATGTTAATTTCAAGGTGTAGAAAAATAAATGATGTGTGAATACGTTATGTCGATTGCTAGGATAATGAATGGCATGTGTAGCGTAGACTGTTATGTACATTTCTAGAAATAAATCTCGGTCGGTTTCGATGATGAAAATGGAGTTGTTCGATCTTCTGAGACCACTTTTTTATATTGGGCAGTCCTTAGGTATTGGAAGACATCATCCATCCACACACACACACACCCTTCCCTCATAACATAAAGAGGATGATGACGTTGCCCGCCTCAAACCGACACTCAGTTGAGTAATGCCAAAGGATCGCTGCTCATTTAAATAGCGAGCAATTGACTGGACATTCAACAGACCTTTAGCATTAATCCTAAAGTATAACTCGGCGGGTTAACATGCTGTTTACCGTCGCAAAATACTAAAAGTAAAGTGTCCTTCGAAAGTATATTGTGATAGAAACTGGCAGTAAGACCAGTGATGTACCAAAGTTTCATAAAATACATTTCATATCTAACGGGTAGGCTTCATCTTTGAGTCTCGGCAACTTCTATTTACTCACCAGTTTGAAACCATTCAATTTAATTTTGTTGATCAAAATGATGACAGCATCTATGCACAGACATAGGCGGGAGATGAGTGGCTGCCAAGAAGAAAATTTAGCAACAGTGTGGGAACAGTGAGGATTTATTTACACCATATCTTCATGAGCATGTACGGCGAAACAAATTTAGAGGTCTTGGAAAACTATTCGCGATTCTCAGTTCGTGCATCGATGACTGTTATGTTTTCCTGCAAACGCGACTGTTTTCATTTTGTATAAAAGATGTGAACGGTTTTCATGTAATAAATGTGTACGTTTACATATTAAGAACATTGGTAAGTCACATACAGTATTTACACGAAGTTACGGGCTGTCGATGTCATTTCCAGTTTCTATCGCAATTTACTTTCGTTTTCTAAGAACAATTTACTTTCTGTATAACGTTTAAACGACTCAGACAAGGGACTTTAAGGTCACGCTAAGATGTTACATAATGAGATAGAACGTAGGACTTCATGGTTACGAAGTGAATTTGTTAACAAGTACCACTGTGCATGTGACGATTCACCTGTTTAAGAATATTTGACGTCTGAGCGAAAAACTGAAGCTGGTTCTTTAGGAGCACCAATCGCTCATTGGTTGGAGCTGGAAACCAATTTTATCTGCTCAGTAAAATAAAGTACAGCTAAATCACAAAGTAGCGTAGTTTGTAATGAAATGAAATACTGGACAATATTGGTGATGAATCCTCGATCTTGCAACATCCACCTCAACGTGAGATGAAAATTGCCACAAGCTATAAAAATATCACATCACTGAAGATTGGGTTTTCGGATTCACCAGCGCCTCTTGTTTCTAACAATAAAAATGCATTATTTCATACAAACTTTTCCTTTCACTAGTTAGAAGCCACGTAGAGTAAACGGAATATGAAATGTTTGTTTTCCTCTTCCAAACATTTTGTTTTTAAACATCCACTTGTAAATGTAGTGGAAAGTTTCCTTATCAATAAATATTTTAAGTCAAATCCATTTGAGTGAACACATACACACGTAGGAGAGAGATTGGGATAAAGGTTAAAGGCTGTTCCTGTTCCTTATAACGCAATAGAGTCGAGTTAGCAACTGAGTTTGATCCATGAAAATATGTTTGTCACGCTTCAAGTCTGCTACATTCCTGTAAAGGAAAAAGCACAAAAGAAGCAATCTTTCTAATGCTGCATGGTCTATGTGGTGTGCATTTTACAAACTTAAATGATTCTCAGACACTGTCACGGGTCAGAAACCTTTGTCATAAATTAGTTTATTTTTATGTCTGGATTATTTGAAACATTTAAATATTTTAAACAGAAGAC
>NC_068989.1:95835382-95839801 GCF_001194135.2 Octopus bimaculoides
GTATGCAGTCAGAGACGTTGCAATGAATTTGTAGAGATTCAGTACAATTGTCTGAAATTGTTTCTATAGCTAACTTCAATTATCATTTTCAACCTAAAGATAAAAAAAGATACAGATGACCACGTGCAGAAAGAGTGCTTGTAAATATGAAATCTGTTAGATTCAAGTTTTTTCAACTTCAGACGTACAATGTCTGATAACCTATTTCTCATATTTATCAATCTGAAGAACAGCTACATATGTTTTTGCGCCTTTTTTTGTTAATTCTATTTTATTTATTTATTTATTATTATTATCATTATTATTGTGCTTTTCATCTTCGTTTTAATCGACCAGCTGTTGTATTTCAAAATCATCTATCAACGATAAAACTGAATACAAAAGTTCACAAAAAAAGGTGTCACTTAGATACAGCATGTTTATGAGTATTAAACACCTGCATTCGCCATTTCCGTTTCTGAAAGTTTTTATTTCAAGTATCTGTTGGAAAAGAAAGGGAAAATTGCCCTTTTCCAAGGAAACCCAATGCTTTCAGTCACTAAAGCACGTGTACAGGTGAATGTATAACTAGGGGTTATATTCAAGCTACATAGGTGAGGGAAAAAAAAAACATGCGCAAACACTGAAAATAAACCCGAGCACGTACAAAAGAAATAACGTTGCCCGACGTCCTGCGATAGCAGGATGGCGCCTCACACTGAATGACTAATAACCATTGACCCCTTTTAGACTATTCAACCTCATTTAAAAAGCTTAGAGCCATGCAAGTATTAAAAAAAAAAGAGAAAAAGGAAGAGATACGGTTGTCAATAAGGAAAAAAGAACACGAGTGAGAAAATGGAGTAGATGTATAATTATAGTGGAAAAAAAAAAAGGACAGACAAGCGGAGTAGAAAGAGAGTATTCATTTGAAGCAAAAGTAATGTTTAAAGCAGACAGCATGAAAAACAAACTAAAAAAAGAAATGCACACTCATGTCCTGTCTCACATTCCTCCACATGAACAAACCAAAATACATTGATCTTTATTTAGAAAGCACGTGGATACCGGCCTTTTTTGTTTGCCTCTACCCCTCCGTCCACTAAATGCTCTTATCTAAACAGACGAACCCTTCTACGTCAATTGATAAAACTCAAGAAAGAACAGTTGTTTTCCACTAGTCTGTGTGTAACTAGTATCTTGTTTGCTTTAGTTTCATTCCATGTTCAGAGACAAACCTTAATATTTAAGATATAAACAAATTTCATGTACAAGATGTAAAAAGCAGTTGGATTATAATTTAATAAAAAGAGTGAAATCTTGTCATGATTTTAATTTATTCAATAAAACAGACCTAAGAAAAGTTAAAATGAACCAGGCTTTTATTAAACTTAATCCGATAAAACATCCAACACCAACGCGATATTAAGGTTAAAAATATAGTATTACAATTTTAATATAAGCCTCCTCGTAAGCCCAATAAAAAACATTCACTTTACAAGTTTGTAGTAAAACTAATGGCTAAAGAAGTGAAAGTTATATATAATATATATATATTACATACACACACTATATACACAGCATTTGGAATGTTAGAAAACATTCTTTAACTTAGATGCAGACCTGGCTGATAGTTAAGAAGCTCGCTTTCTAACCACGTGGCTTCTGCTTTAATCATACCACACGTAGCTTAAGCCACCGCCTTCCATTAGAAGCCCCCCAGACCGACAAAATGCCTTGGAGTCAGTTTGGAAGACGAAAACTGAGGAAGTCCAGCATATATACACACAAACACAAGTCTGTGTTGTGTTTGTATCCCACCCACCCACTGCTTGACAACTGATGTTGGTTTGTTTACGTCCGCGTAACTTAGCACTTCAGTGAAAGAACCGATAAAGAATAAGTGACAGGATTAAAATTTGACTAATCAGTTCGTGAAAGTATGGCCGCAAAACGATAAATATCATTAGCCTTTCTTTAGATGTGGATTTGATGTAATTAAGACACCAAATACATTTGTAAATATGTTACCAAAATTGTCAACGATGTGTGTATCAAGTTGATTCCTCAATTCTTAAATCTAGTCTAGAAATTAAACCCATCCTATAACAATTAGCGACTTTGTCAAGTATCAAATACACCAGATTATGAAATTAGCGAATATACAAACAATGAAACTGCTGGTTAATTGATGACAAATATATTTGTCACGATGGAAACGGAAAGATGGGGGTGTGGAATCAAAAGTTATGAAAGAGATGAATATTGAAACCGTGATACGAATATGGAGAATATAGCATAGAAGGAAGATTTTGTAGCTTTTAAACATTATCCTAGACTAAGGGTGAGGCAGAAAATCCCACCCACTCATTTCTAAAAATTATGACTGCCTTTTTATTTTTTTATTTTTGTAACCATGTTACATTAATACTACTCTCTCTCTCTCTCTCTCTTCGTAGTATCGTTTAGCAATTTATTTCAATGAGCTGAGGATGAAATTCTAGTCGTATGAAAAAAAAAAAAAAAGATATCAAATATATAAAAAAAAACACACACACACACAGTTTTCTGAGCTACCTCACTTTTTATAGGACGAAATTGGAATAACAACGTTGCTTCAGAGCGGAAGAAGAGAGAAGGTGAACAGACAAGAAATATGAAAAGGCAAAGTTAACGAGTGCAGGCGTGCTTAGCAACACAAGCATTCCTCAGATAAATATTGTTGTTCACTTATGAACGAGGAAGTAAAAAAAAATAACATTTTGTCGCCAAGGTTAGAAATTATACGGACATTCTCTCTCGTAGAGATTAAGGCCACAAAATTTACAAACAAATTTCTAACATCCTACATACATATTTCGAATTATTATGTGAGAGTAATGAACTTTTGCTTAGGTGTAATTTCGAAGGAATGATTAAGCAGCAAATCTTTGCAATTAATTAAGTTTTAAATTAGCTTAAGTATGAATTTTCCTGTTACCTGCGTATTAGGCGAGATGAAAATACATAATCAAAATAAATGGAGATCGGAGAATATTTCGAAAATTAAAGTTTTAATTATAGCAGTTTTGATGTTCATGCCCTTCCTAAACACATTAATTAGCAACGGAAATAAAATGAATGGCTCTAAGCAATGAAACCTGAGCAGTGTATACTTCATATAAGGGGTTAAAGCTTCTCACTATCTCTCTCTCTCTCTCTCTCTACCCATGGTGGTCGCCTAAAAACACGATATTAAAGATAACATTCAAGATAGATATACATCGTAGATAAATTATATTAAATGGAGATGTGAGCGAACACGGCCTTTTTATCACGTACTACAAATATTGAAAGCAACAGTAGACACAAAACTCGTGTATCCAATATACCAGACGATGATAGAAGGTGAAAATTAAAAGGTCAACTGCCTCAATAAATTAGAACTTAGAGACAAAAAGTCACATGAAAACACAAGTACATGACATGTTTTATTATTTTTTTTTTAATGTTTGGTGGAAAATACTGAATGAAACTTTCTAATACCATTAAATAAACTGTGTGGTCATAGCGTACAAGTCGTATACAGTTAATAGAGACAAAATTGATTATAAACCTATTGAAAAAAGTCTTAATTACAAAACTTTAATAAATGTGTCGTTCACTATTTAGGTTATATAGTAACCGTTTCTCGACAATTGTTGAAGAAATGAACTTTTTAAACATATCCGAATCTTGTCACATTTCTTGGAAAATTCCAACATTTAAAGATTTCATCGATCATTCTGCCAAACTTGCAAATCTTTCTTATATTCGACAACAAAACGAGAAATCTCAAATACAGTTTTATGTGGTGGTGTTTATTCCTTTCCAAATGACTATAAACTGGTAATGCATTTCAGAGTGTATAGTTTAATTCCGGACTTCTTTTTTTTTTTTTTCTTGGAAGATATAATTTATGGAATAATTCAATAAATGAGAAAGAAAATAAACCTTAGCTAATCAAGTTTTAAATGAAAAAATAAATAAATAAATGAATGTTCAATTTCCTTTATGAATAAATTCTATTGTAATATAGTCTAATAAATAATATGACATTTTTATCATCTGCAGATCGCCGGTAATAAAACTGTCTTTGTCTACTATCAAAATTGTCCTTTTCTTATATCTTTCTTTTTTTTTTTGTTTTGTTGTTGGTTGGTTGGTTTCCTGATTGGATTAAATTGCCGATATAAACACAGGTCCTATTGTTGCTTGTACAATGATAATTTGTCTTGTTTCAAAATTCACACCATTGAAGTTTATAGATTATCCAACTATATAAAAAGATCTAAGAAAATACAAAAGATTTGTAAATTAATACTTAAAAGTTTTCTTTAAAAAAAAAAAAACGACTGTTGAACTCGTTATAAACAAAGTAGAAAAACTAAGGCGAATCTTATGTATACACACACACACACA
>NC_068989.1:95839819-95840738 GCF_001194135.2 Octopus bimaculoides
TATATATATATATATATATATATATATATATATATATATATATATGTATGTACCTAGGATCATGCTACCATCACCTTCATATCATTTTCTTAGGTAGTGCGTAGCTAGGACTGCATTATCCAATTTCTCCTTGTCCTTTTCAAGATGGTATAGAGTGTGCTTTGAGAAGGGAGATTTAACTGTAATTTTTAGCAAGTCGATTGGCCTCTTAAGGACTCTTTCGTAAGATCATATACTTGTATTTGATGTGTGTGTGTGATAAGTAATTAACTGAGTGTTCTGGTATTTGAGGCATTTACTTGTCATCACCTCCTCCTCCGCTATATTTCAGTAGTACCTGCTTTTAAAAGCACGCCACTTCAGCTAAAATGTATGGCAAACACGTGTTTTCTCCGTGTATTTAACTAATCTCTGCAAAACAGTTAAACGATAAATAAACGAACATGCTTCGCGTAATCATCTTTTATTTAACATTTCTTGCATTAAACACAAAATTAGTGACAGTGACTGGCTGTGAATTTTCACATTTGTTGATGTTTGTGAACATGAAAAAATTAAAAAAAGAGAATCAAATAGTAGCTGTTGTTACTGTTTAACACCAGGTCAACCTTTGAGAGACCACAGTTATGATCAAAGGCATTCCAGCTGATCACAACTCGATTCTTTTAAGGGTGGTTTCTTTTCCCTAATTAAGACGTGTGACTTCACTGATGTTTCTAGTAGGTCGATCAACCACATAGACTCTTCGATTGGGCTCGTGAATCAAGTTGTTGCGGATTTATTTCTAAACATATTGAATACTTCCAGTTATGTTAGATTTAATCTCTTATATTTATCCTCAAATATAATGCTTTCGTAACTGACTCATCGTTTTATCATTGATTTCTCACGTAAAGAGACATACTACTCCACATATATG
>NC_068989.1:95840944-95866745 GCF_001194135.2 Octopus bimaculoides
ATATATATATATATATATATATATATATATATGGGGAGATTAAAAATTGAGCTGATGATGTTAACGCCTTTGCTTAGAGCAATAAGGGAAGTAAATGGCTCCAGATCGAAATAAAGTAGCAACCATTAAACAACAGCATTCAGTTAAGTATCCACTCATTATGATGTGATCGCTCGCCATGTGTTTTAAATTAAATAGATTTATTACAGAAGTAGAAGCTTTCAGACTGAAAGTAAAATGTTACTGTGACTGATATTACACACACGCATAGAAATATGTATTTGGTGTGTATAGAATGAGTGCGTGTGTAGATAGATTTAAATGAAACAAGAGTCAAAGCCGGTTCGGAGTCAACAGGTGGTGGTTGGTAGGTATTATAATGCAAACAGAAAAAGAAATAATAGTAACTTGATGGCAACAGGCGAAGTTCAATAACCACAAATAAATGAAACTAGGACCAAGTGTTACAATAACCCATGTGCCTTCTTCAAATCTGCGGTTGGAAGTAAGTTGAATCAGGCCCCGACCGGCAAAACTTTGATGGCACTCCAAACTCTCTCTCTCACACACACCTGCACACGTGTGTGTGACACACATTATTGTGGGTGTGTACATACATAACTTCATGTAAGTATTGTAAATCCTAGTACACACTGTATTTGACATTTTTCAAAAGTGATACACTGTTCCTCATTGTTTCAATTACATAATCATAGCACCAACTACCTGTTGAGTTGTTGTGCATTAAATGATTAAATATTTCACAAGTGCGTCAAGTCTGATAATCAAGATACATGTGTGTGTGTGTGTATGACAGACTGTCTGCGTGTGTGTGTGTGTACATGATACAGTATGATATTAGGAATATTTATTTACCCATGGGCCACGCTGTACTGATACTATAGTTTATGTATATATAGTATATATGAAGACATGCATATATAAGCTTTCTCTCTCTCTCTCTCTCTCTCTCTATAATATATATATATATATATATATATATATAGGGAGAGAGAGATGACATCCTCACACGTCGTTTGGCGTTAACGATAAACATTTTAGAAGTGGAAGATTAATGGTGAATCCCACAGAAACATTAGTTTCACATAATAAAAATAAACAATAAATAAACAGACAAGAATTTAGCCCGAATCTACCATTAAAAACAAGAAGTGGAGAGTGAGAAAATGCTTCGAATTATTCGTCTTCAATTTCATTGCAAACTTTGTAACAAGACACGAAGTGGATGTAAGGAAGGAATGGTGTTACAGAAAGCCTTTCGGTTTCCATAGATTCTTCGAATATTTCAGCTTATTTCTCAATAATACATTCACATATGCAATATACATATATGCAACATACATACATACACACACACACATATATATAGATTACTTGATGATGACTAGAAAACTAGTACGCAATAATACTTATAGAGTGGAGTATATTTGTATATTGAATGATTAATTTGCCAGAGTTTGGTGTAGAGTTGGGTCCAGGTTCTGAGGGATCGGAATCGTCTGTGTATACATAGACAAACACATATGTACACTCACATCAATGTTTTTTCTATGTATATATATGTGCGTACATGTGTGTATACGCACTCATACTACATATACACATTACACGGAGGTTTATTTCACGACAACAGACAACATTGTTGTTGCAGTTAAAAACTAAACTTTGCATGAATTCTCGATCTGTCTGCTGTTTTCTGTGTTAAACACTTGCATACGTGTGTATTTTGTAAACTACAATTCTTTTAATGGATCAGCTACAACCAATTGTCACTCATATTATTATTATGATACCCGTTTGTGTTGTTATGAGTTGTGTAAATAAAAACAGTGCCAAGTTTTCCGCTGCTGACGACACACCTCGACATGGTGCAAGAAAGAGACACACACAGACACACACACGCGGATTTAAGGAATGTGCTTCCAATAAAATGCATCAATATTTGCTGAAAAACACATGGTTTTTCTCCAAAATGTTGCGAAACAAATTATGGTGTGTGTCTATATATGAATGGAGCTAATGTCATATGAAAATAATATATTTTATGCAACAAATGTCATCCTAGAAGATGTGACATCAGATTTATAATCATGTCATAAATGTAGTTATTATATATGCCATATACTCATGTCATATATATATACACATACATATATAGGCGATCGCCCATATATATATTATATTATATCGTGTGTGGTGCAGGTATTTACTTGCCATTTGTTCAGCAACAAACTTTATCCTTGTTTGGAGACAAAAATGTAAGGATCACATAAAAGTTAAGAAAGGGATTGTTTAAAATAAGACATAGACTAATCGATGAATGTGCCGGGGTTTTATTTCAGTGAAAAAATTCCTGTTTAAATACAATAAATATTTTATAAACAGATTGTAAAGATGGACAAGTGCGTTGTGTGCGATGATGTATAGATATTAGATATATAGATGTGTGTGGTTTGCCTACCTGCCAACTGTTGAACCCTGGCGTAATCTTCTCGACTTCGTGCCAGTCTCCTCCTCACAAGTAAATATCCCGTGTAACACGTAAGTAGGAAGTAAGCACCAAGAATAGAGTAAACAACTTTCCTGAACGATACCCTCATAGTGTCGCCATCCCCAGACGAAATTAGTGTCGTCTGCTTTACTTTCAAGTGTTTCTTTCGATGCCAAAATTATTAAAGATTTTTTTATACTCTGTATAGAATTTAGGTTTGGATCATTATGACATTAAATTTGCTCCATTCACATCCTGGAAATTTTGGTTTTGAAAAAAAAAGAAAAGATTTAAAAAGCTGAGTAAGAAATAAAATAAAAGCAATGTTCGGCTTTCTCCGTCTTTGTTACGATTCGTCCCCCGACTCAACTGATTCCTTCCTTCCTTCTGTAACACATAAACCTCTTTCTAAACTATAATAATAATAATTTCAGACACACTGAAAGCTTGTTTTTGATCTCTCAGCTTTTTTTTTCTTTCTTTTCACACATAACACATATGCTTGTAATACTATCGGTTCCAGTTCAATAAATACAAATGCAAATCGTTGACGTTTTTCTTTCTTTTTCTTTCTTTCAGAGATGACACCAATATAAAGCTATAGCATCATCACGACTACGACTACTATCACTGTTGTTGTTGTTGTTGTTGTTAACGCAATTATTTTTCCTTTTGAATCCTTGCAAGGATTTTTTTTTTCTTTTAAAACAAGCGATCTATCTCGTAAGCAGTTGCCGGTACTTGCTGAATGTGTGTCTGTGTACGTATGTATAGTATGTGTGTGTGTGTGTGAATGTGTATACTAGATATATAATTTACATGCAACACTTAAATATAGAATGCAATATACACCTTTAGCATTATTTATATACGTGTGTGTGAATGTATGTATGTATGTATTATATCGATTTCTTTGATGATAACGTTTGCTTTTCAGCAATGTTGTTTAGTTAGATGTTGTTGTGAAGTGTTGGTGGTAATAGTGGTACCCCCAAATTGTGGTATTGGTGCTAATGTTGCTGGTGATAGTGGTGGTATCCCTCACTCCCGTGACACAGGTCCCCAGCAGCTCCAATAAAGAAAATAATCCTTTAAAAAAAAAGGAAATATACAAAGCTTATATGATCCGCTTACATTTGCATGCTTACACCAAAAGTGTGTAATAAGTCGTCAGAGGGGGGAATGTTGTATTGTAGGCCGTGTATAGTTTAGTCGTGCAATCGCTTATTATTATTGTTGTATATATCATATATGAATATATATATTGTTGTTGTTATATATATATACATATATATATATATTGTAAATAGTCACAACTACTATCCTCCCTCTCACGGTTTTGACTGCTTGGCCGTCGTCGTCACAATTACTCTGGTTTGTCTTGCAACCGCCACCATGTCACTTGGAAGACCTGGATGGAAAAAACTCTGTCTTTCTCTCCCACTTTCTCTCTCTCTCTGTTATTTATCTCTAACCAAACAGGAGATCGCAGTATACTCAACTACCCCGACTGCTACTGCAACCACACTTTTCAGCTTTGCTTTTTACTTTCCTCTCTCTCTCTCTCTCTCTCACGATACCGTCAACAAATTAGCTTTTCCTGTTCCAGTCCCGCCACCTCCTCTACCACCACCACCACCATCATTATGTTTCGGTTCTACATTTCACTTTACCTCCTACTCTTCTATCACTCTTTCTCTGTCATTCTCATTACCTCCTACTCTTTTATGACTCTTTTCCTTTCAACTCTTTCTCTCTCTTTCTTTTTACCTCCTACTCTTTTATCACTCTCTCATTTCCTCCTTCTCTCTATCGCTCTCTTTTACTCCCTCACTCGCTTATTCAATTACTCACTTCTTCAATAAATTAACTCCTCTCTGTATTTACTATCCTCTCCCTCTTTATATAAAACATATTAACTCTCTCTTCTCCTCCTCCCCTTCCTATCAGTAATGTCAACATCAAATTCACTCCTCACCCTCTCTCTTCTTTCATTACATCTCCATCATTCTCCCCCACCCCCATCGTTTTCATTCATATTTACAGTTGAGTTATTGCTTCTCTAAACTGTTGACTAAATTCTCCTTTTCTTCTCTCTATTTCGAAGGCTCGTTTGCTAGTTTGTTGAAGTGGATGAATACCCATAAATAAGTATCACCCAACATTTTTTTCCAAAGATCGCCACCGATTTTAATCAATTTATACTTTCATATAAATCCCACCTACTCAAAAACCAAAAAACTGTATTTTCATACATGATCAGTTATAAAATAGAATACTTTTCTTTTTAATTTTTATGTGTAATCTTGCCCTTTCTGAAATTTTTGTTTTCTTTTTTAAAATTCAAAAGTTGCTACATTAAATGTTAACATTAACTTTGTTTTTTCATATGCATGATTTTGAGTTAAGTTTGTTTTTTTTAATGTTGATATTTGTAATAGCATTTGTGTATGACAGTATGTAAATACTTATGTATCATCAACTCTTCTGAATTAATTACATAAGGCATGCATTTCTAATATTTTTTTCTTTATTTTCACAAGACTAGTTTTAAAAAATAAAAGATCAGTGCTTCATAAATGTAAAGGAATTTATTCCATAAAAACTACGGGAAAACAACATAATTCACTTTTTGGAAAACGACTGGTGAGATTGTTCAGTTTCATATCTATTTTCTATTCTTTCACTCCATAAATTTACAAAAAAGTATGCTCAATATTGACAATCATTTTTTTATTGTTAGAAGTAATCATTCTATTTGTTTATCAAATGACTTTTGACAAGATTGAATTCATTTTCTGTGTTAATATTTTAATAGAACTGATTAGAATTAGTTGTTGTTGTTGTTTTCACTCACTTTCAAAAAGCTGAGAATGGGAAATCCCGTCTCTCAAATGACGTTGTCACGTGACCCTACAAACGAGAGTACAACACTATAAAATGGCGACCCCCATGAGTAGTCATGCTGTTTCTATGTTGACTGATAAAGACGCCGACGAATGGTGTCAAGTACAATGCACCGTGTGTACCGGCTTCGAAAAAGTGGCCAGTGAGGAAGCCAAAGAAGTATTAGGTGTAGAAAAGGTTCGTGTCGGCCACGGACACATAGTGATACGCTTGCCCGTAAAGAACACGTCCAAGGTAAGCGCCATTGCAGCTGTTTTGGCAACAATTTGTTTTACTAAAACTTCCTCTAACACTTCCATAAGATACTACTCATTATTCTTGCCTTTTTCAGAAGTACCCCTAAATGGAATAAAAATGTTGCAATGTATTTATTTATTAATTTATTTCTCTTTCTCTGCCGTTTCCTCTAACACTTCGTTTAAACGTTGTTTGTTTACAAACATTCGACTATCGATCGAGTTACACCTCTCATATTTCTGTCACGTTTAAAATGGATTAAAGAACGATAAAATTATCGTCGCTACTTCATTAGCATTTTTTTTTCTTTTATTGACTGTCAGAAAAATAAAGAATAAAATTTTATTTCAGCGTGATTTTGAACTCTGAACGTAAGGGGTTAACTAATTACTGAGTTTCGCCCTACGTCCTAACTTTTCTAGTAACCTACTGTTAGGGAACAAGCATTGTTAAGTTGAGGCAGCTGACAGCTCCCACTCGTAGTGTCTTCATGCACCTGAAGGGATAGTAAAAAAAAAAAAAAAAGTAAATTATGTTTACACTTGTGTGTCGCGAGTTAAAATTTTTGTCAAGAACTTATCTTAAAACGAAAGAGGAAGTGTCACTGTGGTGAGCTGCTAGCAATAAAATCCTCTTCAGGCCGCACCCAACCTATCGTGGTATGCTTGTCACTTTGGCAAGTATCGTTATGGTTACGGTTAGGGACGGAATTCCCTAACCGTAACCCTAAACCCTTCAAAAGAAATCGCACTCTCTGTCTCTTTCGGGTTTACGACGTCGTTTCCCTCTTTTCCTCCAACACTTTTTACGGAAAAGGCCGACATTTCGTAGTGGTATTGAAAGATCACCCAAGTATCTTCTACGGGAGCTGAAAGAAGCCTGCCGTGTATATGTGTGTGTGCGTTTGCCCCTGTAAGCTAGCAGTTCGACGAAAGAGACTGAAAGAATAAGTACTGGAGTTGATTCATTCTTCAAGTTGGTCTCCTAGCCTGGCTGCAGGCTGATGGCAAACAAGCACTGGGTCCAAAAGGACCAGTGCAGTTTTCTCTTTGCTACTGTTTAGACAGGGAAGAGCAGGTCACATGCCTGTTTCACATTTTTCTCAGGAGCTGCCATTCACTGGTGCATGAAAATGAAGAACATATCCTCAAACCAGATATCTGGCTTGCTTCCATGCAACAGGGCATTCTGGCTAGGCCTATGGTTTGTGGCTACTACTAAAAGCACCCATGAACCAGGTGGTGGTATAAAACTGACCACCACTTAAGTCTATAACCCCAAAATTCCATCACAAAATGCGCTGTAACCAATTCCTTGCTGCTTCTTTCTAACAATTTCATCAATCCACTGGTCTGTAAAGTTGGCATTAGTCAGTTTTGAACTTGAAGTGCAGAGAGCTGGAACAAATCCCGCAAGGCATTTTGTCCTGTGCTCTAATGACTCTGCTAATTTACTGCCTCTGAGCTAAACAGCATCGTCATCATTTAACGTACCTTTATTCCTAAAAGTATGTCTAAATCTATTAAAATTAGGCTAAATAAAGTAATTGATAAGACTGATGAAAACTCCAAAATCCAAGTTGATTAAAAAATAACTTGGAGACCTAGAATGGGAATGAGTCCTTTTGTTGGTACAGCTACAACTGCTCTGAAAATTGGTAGAGAATATTATGATTATCTGGGTGGAAAATGGTCACCAATCAGGCAATTACAAATTAGCATGTGAATTTCCCAGGGAAGCCTTCTGCATGAAAGGCGTAGTTAAGTGTAAATATAGCAAGCCAAATAGGTATAAATAACCAATTAAAATGAATTAGACAGTTAAATAGAAGTTAACATAATGTAGTCAACTAGAAAAATATTTAATCAAAATTTCACCTGAAATGGAGTGAAGATCATTAGTTTTAATTATAATTTATCAAGAAAGAAATGGAAGATAATTCTAAAATCAAAATTAGATGCATTGGAGTGAGGGTGAACTGCATGTTTGTTCAATATATATAACAATGCTGGACACGTTTTAGCTTTAGGAAGCTTATGATGACAGCAGGAAACTTTGTGAGCTGGACAAGGTATCACAGTCATCAGTTTAGTTCTTAATGGACTAAAAATTGCAATCCCATTGAAATTTTTAGCTTTGTCAAACATAACTTCTCTCACACATCTGAGAAGCTTGATGAAGTCCACTCTGTTCATTCTGTTAAGTGGTTTTTATTAGAAAGGGCATCCAACTGTGAAAACTATGCCAAGCCAGAAGGAAAGGAACAGAGACATCATAAGGTAGAGTTACAACCTTTTATAGTTCCAATGTCTTGTCCTGTTTCTCAAGCAATTATATCACACTACTTCATTTAGTCTAACTTGGGAAATGCTGCATTTTGATTTCGCAATTTTAAATTGTGAGCAAAAGAAATACTATTTAGTTTGATACAAATACACAATAACACCAGCAACATCAATACTTCATACTATCATTCAAAATTGGTGTAAAATGAAAAATCTAGATGCATAAGAGAGAATGGAGGGGAGGGGAAACATCATGGGTGGGTTGTGGGGTGAAGGCATGGATCTTACTTTGTTGGGCAAATTTTTTTTATATCTATATACTATGTGAAGTTCAATCTTGCTTGCAGTGTTACACAGCCAAACTGGTGCATAATGGGAAAATACTCTGAAAGTAAAGTGCCCCATAAATGTGAATACAAACAGAATAAAACAAGTTTCTCGTAAATTGGACCAGTAGTTACTGGGATATTTGGGGTTTTGGGGGTATGAATACCCAAAACGATGCGTTCGACGTGTCTCACCTCCAAAGATTTGGCTGCTATTTCTTACACGCCATGCTACCACGAACAGCTATTTGCAATAAAGGAACCAAAATACCCGTTACGTGGTAGCAGAGCATGCAAGAAATAGCAGCCAAATCTTTCCTTTTCTGAGGAAAGGAGCCCAATTTACATGTGATTTTGATGTCATATTTGTTGAAAGCTTACGAAATAACGTGCAAAAGAAGAAGAAAAAACCCACGCAACAAAACTCCATTGCAGCAGCTGGCAAATATTCCCTTTGATTGGAAGGCTAGTCCATTGCAGCAGCTGGCCAATATTCCCCTTATCAGAAGACTAGTCCATTGCTGCAGCTGGCCAGTGTTCCCTTTGATCAGAAGGCTAGTTCATTGCAGGAGCTGGCCAATATTTCCCTTGTCCAGGAGGCTAGTCCATTGGAGGGTCACCCATTTACCTCTGAATTGACTGGAGCAGTATGAAAATGCTTTATCTCAAGAACACATGCCACTCAGTTCGGGAATTAAGACCCTGTTCTTTAGATATTGAGTGCAACACTCTGACCACAAGGCCACACACATACATTATTTATAAAACGTGCTTTTCAAAAAATGTCTCAGAAAGTTTGCCTCTTTCCTATAAGCACTAAGTGTTTATAAGGTCCAGTATTACTGGTATGGAATGGTTCAAGACCTGGATAACCAAAATTGAAGTACATCTTAAGTTTGTGCTCCTTATAAGTTATCAAATATGGTATATATTTACAATATCCACCCACACACACATGCATGCTATCTAGAAGATTTCACTGACCAGACATTGGTTAGTGGAAAATACTTTCTTAAAGAGATTCACTGTGGAATCTAACCCAGAAGCACAGGGTTGTAATGCAGTAACACTGCCCCTTTCCCTCTCTCTCCTTCAAGGCTATCGCTGTGCTCATTGCATAATTTTGAAGTGAAAATCTCAAGTTAAAGACTGGAAACATTATATAAACAAGCAGCAGGTCATAATTTCATGTTATTCGAGTCTCATTATCTCCATTATACTCAAGGTGTTATTTATCTTGTCTGCATTTAGTCATGAAAAAAATAGATTGAGAGTGATGTCTAGGTTTTGGCAATAAAGCACAAACATTACAGAAGCAACCACACATTTTTATAATTAAAAATTCAGTTTATGTAAAAATATCTCATCAGCAGAATTATTATTTCACAGCTTCCAGATGAGAAGAAAACTGATTCATTTTGCCATATGTTTCTAATAGTCTGCTTTTATAAGTCTACTCTGAATTAATAAGGAAAACTACTCAGCAGTGAATAAATCCAGGAGAGTTTGTTGCATTTGGTTGATGGGATGATTAGGGAGAGTATATGTTTTGAATTGTCATCCACTCATACAACTACAGCTCAAGAAATTATCCCCTTCTATTCCTCCTATCATACAAACGTTTACTGTCCAATTTTCCTTGCTTGCAGGGATCTCACAGAATTTGAGACAGATTTTCTTTGGCTGGATGCCCTTCCTGAGCACCAACCCTAACCTTTTCCCATGCCTGGTATATACCCCCGCCACCATATCTACTGGATATGTTTTTATGAAAGATTGGAATCTATGTATTTGTATACGCTTGTACACACGTGTGTGTGCAAATAAACATTTTATATAGGCGCATGCACATACAGTGTGTTCCATTAATAGGTTTAATCAGCCTAGGGCTGTAGCAGAAGACACCCAAGATGCCACATAGTGGAATGGGATCAAAAACCATGTGGCTGGAATCAAGCTTCTTAGCCACTCTGCCATATAAAAGGAAAATTAATAAAATCCCCAGATTGGATTGTCTTGTGAACTTCAATTGCCTGCCATATACTACACCCACCCACAGTTATTAGACTTAGTTACTAAATGCTGTTTTATTAATTCTGAAGGCAGCCACATTAGGTTCCAACATGTAATAACTCATTCATTTTTGTAAATAACTATTTTAGAACTTTGAAGTTGTATGGTTTTACTCTGTGGAATTGGTTTATAACTCGGGTCTTCGTTGGGATTATTGATCATCACTTTAGACTTTCACTGATGCCATTGTCATAACAATACAACTTGAGTAGGTAATTATTTATTACCATGATGATTTAGTAACTTTTTTTTTTCTTCATCTCGACGCATCGACAGCTTTCTAAAACAAAACAAAACTTCATATTAAAAAACACATGAAAATATAAGATAGCATAGATGCAGGCTTGGTTAAGAAGCTTGCTTTGCATGGTATCTTGAGCAAGTATCTTCTAGTATAGCCCTGGGCTGATCAGAGACTTGTGAATGGATTTGGTTGACAGAAACTCATTATATATATAAACACACACAAAGACTTCTTTCGGTTTCCATCTACCAAATCTACTCATACAATGACTTTGATTGGCCTGGGGCTATACGAGAAGACACCCAAGGTGCTATGGAAGCTTCTTAGCCCCACAGCCATTAGATTGACAGCAAAGTTGGTGTGTCTGGAGAAATGATTGTTAACTTTTTTCCCCCTTCTGAGTTCAAATTCTGCTCAACTCTGTTCAGTTTCCTGTTCCTCTGAGTCAATGAAATGAATACCGACCATCCAAGTACCAGGTTACTCTAATTTGCTCATCTGTTTGATCGAGACCTTTAAAGGAAGCAGGAGTGTTCTACTGGATGCTGCTTCCTATCATTAACCCTTGTTTCGAAAGTGCCAAGCATCTGATTGTAATGTCAACAAAAGATTTAAACATCATATCACCATTTCATTCAGCCAAATTCCTAGATGTGAATGTCATTATAAGACTAAGATTTCTTAAAGATGCAAACAGGGTGGAAGGAAATTCAAATTTCATAGCTATTAATTTGATAGATGTCCCATAATGTTGAGGAGGTGTTGTTATCTATCTGAAGAATTAGACAACTATATTTTAAACACTTCACTAGGCTAATCAATTGTTTGGTAACACATAATGGTGAGCTCACCTGTCCTGTCTTAAGCCTCCAATTCTGATAGGCAATTAAACAGATGATATAATAGAATCTAGACTTTATTAGATTCTTTCAATAGCAATTTCATAGAAAATAAATCTTACTTTGACTTTAAAATAGCGTGCTTTGTCTTGGAAATTGTATTTTTGTCTGTAACCCATTATATAAAGAAACAATAAATAAATAATAATTAGACATAAAGCAGAAGTTAAGCTGCCAGCAATACAAGTTTGCATTGTTGTTGGTTTCACTTCCTGGTTAAAGTTATTTCACTTCACTTATGTTATTAATGCTGCCTCATGGAGCCCTTTAAAAATGTGCAACCATTTGTCTCTATGAGAAAAACCTCTCTATGGTTGTACAGCTTGCAAGAAATAAAAGCTAAATTTCCTCAAATCCTATTAAAAGGTATTCTTATTAAAAAGGAAGGATGCATATGACAATGCATTCTTAGACATATATAAACATAAGATGGTTACCACTTGAATACCTTTGATCTCAGGCCTTCCCTATCATGGTTTGGGTATATGATTGTCTCAGATTATTTGAGTGTTGTCAGCTTCTGTATGTGATGATGTCATGGATCAACTGGTTGGAACCATTTCAACTCTATCCCTGTTGAATACCAGCATAATTACAAGTAAGTTCATCAGGTCTCCCCTCGTGCTAAATCGTCATTAGGAGCCATTACAAATACTTGGATGGTGTGACTCAGTGGTTACGATGTTGCATTCGTGGTTGCTAAGGGCACGGGGCTCATTTCTCAGACCAGGCAGCACGCATTCTTCAGCAAAGCTCTTCATTTCTTGTTGCTTCAGTACGCCCAGCTGAAAATATGTTTCGGTAGCTTCTGGGGATTAACCTTGCAGCTGCCTGGCTTCCCATTCAGGGACAGGGCTTGGAGTTTCATTCTGAAAAAACACATCACTCGGTTCATTAGATGACATCCTCCTCCATGCAGAAACCTCACATCAACTGCAGATCATGATGATATCTGCACACCCAGAGGCTAGCAGTAGATGTCAGTGAAGTACATGTGGTCTGAAAATGTAGCACAAGGCTGTATGTGTTGAGAAGCTGTGAAATTGAGATGAGTGGGTCTAGTAATGGACAGACAGTAAATGTATGCCGAAATCTCCTGCAAAGTAAGAACAGAATGAAATGCATTAATATTACTTCACCCTTTAACATTTAAGCCAGCCATATCCAGCCCAAATAGTCTACCTGTTTTATGTTCAAATTGACCAGATCCAGCTTCTCACACATAACCTACAATGTTATTGTAAAGATACACAATTGTCTCTTTGAAATCTTGAAACTATGAGATAATGCAATATTTATTCAAAACAACGTTACTGAATAAGCATTGCATTTGACAGAATAATCTATAATCTAAAATGCTAACGGATTAAAGCTTTAGCTTTCAGATGGGTTCCAGGCACAGCTGGACAAGACCCTATATGCCAGTCTCTTCAATCGTACCCCCTTACATCCACTCTTATATGCAAGACAGGGATTATAATGAAGAAGGGAAAACAGGGAATAACTCTGACTCTGAAGCTTATGGAAAGATCCATGCCTGGAATAGTGTTGTGGATCCATATCGGAAATGAGCTTATTTAAGCAAAGTGGAAAACCGAAAGCACATGGTCTGCTCAGCCGAACATGTAACAAGGTTTACGGACAAGTAATGAACTTGAGCAGTTGTTGAGTGATATCCAAGAAATCAGATCAGACATTCATGATGACTGGAAGACAGTATAGTTAAATATTTCAGGTTCAAATGGAGAAGAATGGAAGCATATTGTAACCAGCACTGTATAGGGACATCTGATGATCTAATCAAGAAAGAAATCCTGAAGATTAACAGAGCACTAATATACCAGAATCAATTCAACAATATTTCATAATAGACACAGGTAAATAATAATGTGGTCAAAAAGTTTGCTTCACAACTTTTAGGTCAGTCCCATGACAATTCTTTGATCAATTATGTTTGATGGAAACTGCAGAAGTTTGTCCTATATATTCTTTCATTATTTTAGCTTTTTGATGCTATCATGGGGAAACAAATAAAAATTATCGAGGCATTGTTTGTGTAGTCAAATACCCTTCCTATTGTTAACCCTTACCTATTTTCAAGTAAAGGGGTTTTCATTTTTGAAAGGTGCAGAAATAGAAGAGTTTCTTGATAGAGAAATCGAAACCTTACTGTCCACAGCTCGGTCCTTTTTTTCATACCAAGTACAGTGCATAAGCATTCACACATACATAATCAAACACAAATGATGGGCTTTATACAGTTTCTGTTTACCGAATTCAGTACCAAGATATTGGTCAGGCAGCATCTATAGTGGAAGATACTTGCCCAAGAAGCCTCCCATTGGAACAACTTAATCCGAAACCTGTTGTTGAGAAGCAAACTTTTAAGCTATGCACCTCTGCCAATGACTATATGCCACACAACCTTACCTGCATGCGTGCACACACGTGTGTGTGTGTCTTCTGACCATTTGGCAAATGCTGTTCTCATAACTTAGCAGTTTGGTTATAAACAACTGGTAGAATAAGTAAGACTAAGTGCAGGGACCAATTTAGAATATATAAAACCTCCAGCATGGTCGCAATCCATTGACTAAACCCATTAAAAAATAATGCACTCCTTTTGCACATCTAAACTGCATGTTTTGTAGAAAAAGAAGAAAATGTCTAATTGTAACAGAATTCCATTTGCCGAAGGCTTACTAAAATATTCCTTTTCTTTAAAATTCTTCAGATTTTTCAATATATGTAATTTACGAGAAAGGGGGAAACTAATGTGATATATATCGGCTGATATCTGGCAGGTGATGAATGATCAGTGTCTGTTGGCTTTAATTTACGATTTTCATTTGTAAACCAATATGTACAAAGGAATTAGAATTTGTTTTATATTACCCACTAGATTACACTAGAAAACCTCATTTTCCTTGTCTTGTTATCATCATCATTTAATGTCGTTTTCTTCATTTTCCTTGTCTTGTTATCATCATTTAATGTCCGTTTTCCATTTTGAATTGTTTTTAGAATAAGTTTATGAAGTGACATTGATATGGCTTATGTTTTCTCTCCCATTCTCTGTCGGTATTTCTCTTTGTCTGACTCATTTTATTGGACAGCTTTGCAGGTTAGAACATTAGCTTAAATGGTTCAGTCTTTTTATAGGCAGAGTCCTTTCCTAACACTTTTGCCCTACGTATATATAAATCATTAACAAATGAATAAATAAGTAAAAGATTTACATCAACACAATGGAATCAAATAGTATTTAGAATCAAGACATTATCTTGGGTAAGTAAGAAGTTTAACAATAAAATTAATTCTTGGATTTTCTTCTCTTTAAATAAAAATACAATCTGGAAACTAATTTTTTAAAACAGCAATTTGAAATAAAAAATTTTTTTTTCTTTAATGTTTATTAGTTTTTTTGTTGTCTTTTTTTCCTTTTTTGACGCAGGATTAGCAAACTGTTGAAGGTGTGTTTTGCATTTGAAAATTTCTTTAACACACTTCTAACAAGGATAAAATTGTAGTGACAATATAATGCTGAATTTCCTAATAGATGAGAAAAATATGAAAATGGTAGCTACAGGGGTTGGTCATGTCAGTGCTGGTCAATGTCCTGGATGTTGTTGTTTCTTTAATTATCAACATCTTCACTTGTCTGAAATATTCTCTTCTCTTTTGATGGTGGGTTCCTTTCATTCTCCCCACATCTTCCAGTTCATTACATTTGTATCATTATTATCAATGTCTTTAATGTGACTCTGAAATATAACAGCTAGAATTAGTTTACATTTGTATGTGTAAGGGTCAAATTTAGACTCCAAGAAACTGAAGATCTGCCCTTCAACAATTGTAATACCTAGTGGTTTGGCAAAAGAGACAGGTAGAAGTCTCAAGTTTAAAAAAAACAACATGGTTTCAATTCATTCAGCTAAAATTCTTCGAGGTCGTGCCCCAGCATGGCCACAGATGACTGAAACAAAGTAAAATAGATGCAGGCATGGCTGGGTGGTTGTAAAACTTGCTTTACAACTGTTGGTTTCAGTCCTGTGTGACACATTGTCAAGTGTCTTTTATTATAGCCCTGTGTCAACCAATGTCTTATGAGTGAATTTGGTTGATGGGAAATGTGGAAGCCCATCATGTGTGTGAGGTCACACTGCTCGATAACTGGTGTTGGTTAGTTTGTGTCCCTGTCACTTAGCAGTTCAGGAAAAGAAACCAATAGAAGTACTGGCATTGATTTGACTAAACCTTTGCATGTGGTGTCTCACAATGGCCAGTCCAATGACTATATGCGTAAAAGGCAAAATGTAAGAGTAAGAGTGTAGAGAGTAGGAGAGTAAGAGTGAGAGAGGGGGGAGTACGTGAGAGAGAGGAGAGAAAGAGTAGGGGTGAAGAGAAGTATGAAGAGAGGTGAAGAGACATACAAAGAAGTAGGAGTCGGAGCAGGAGGTGGGGGAGGGGAGAGATGGGTGGGGGAGAGAGACAGGAGGAGGGGGTTAGATGAAGAGTGGAGGGGAGTTGAGCCCATGTGGCGCGAAGATAGAAGATTAATCCCTGTTCACGGCGCAAACGGGAGTCCGGATGGCCCCTGTGCATGGACAATCCATATATAAAAATCTCAGAAAATATTCACAACAAAATAACAAAGGTCATATTAGAAATGCAATTGACCCTGTGTAGCTTGTTGCCAAGAAATGCTGAAGTCTTGCATTATTTGCCTTATTGCAAACCTCACAGATGATAATTTTCAGTTTGTTAATTGTGTCTTTTTTTTTTTTTTTCCAGTTGTATATAGTGTGGATTTCTTATAAGTTATTTTTCTGTGACTATTTCCCTATATTACAACACCAACAGTCCAGAGCCAGAGTAATTGATTGAGTGATATGGTTGGCAAAGGAATACATGGTGGTATGTAGTGAAAGCTGTAGAAGTGCCCACCTAATAATTTGGCCATCTGTTCCCATTACCTTGGAGTAGTTTTCATCCAAGTTTCATGAGTTGGTACTTTATAACATCATCATCATCATCATCATTTAACGTCCGCTTTCCATGCTAGCAAGGTAGTAAAAAATTTGTATTATTAGCTGTGAAAAAAATATGCTTCATACAACTAAATCATCACACACAGACACACACACACACAAGTGTTGCCACCTCAGCTATTCATCACATGCTTACTGTTTTACTGACTACTATGACTCTTTATACTCCTAGCTACACATCAATTCATCTTCTGTGATCCCCTCTCTACCTTCTTTTCTCTTGGTCTTGTGGCTCTGCTTGAACTGAAACCTCGTAACGGTATAATGAGGTCTCCTTTATCTTGCAGGGTTCACGACAACCTTACTCGTGCTGGTGCCACAATAAGATGCATCCTGTAAAGTGGTTAAATAAGTAGACAATACAGGGTTGAAAGGATCCTTTAGTCTTATCAAAGATATGGCAACTTCTATAATGCTGCTCCATGGTAAAATGCACACAGTGAACCCTATCAATTGGTTGATGTTAGGAAGGACATCAAACTGTAGAAATCCTGCTAAAATCTCAAGTCAAAGATGGTTCCCTACCATGTAGGAGGGCATTAACTGCGTGTCAGAGTGAACTTCTACCATGATGATGCATCCAACCCATACAGGCATGGGAAGCAGATGTGTAACATTAATGGTGATGATGATGATATAAATTGTTCAGCTGTAAAATGGGAAGTTCTACCAATGGCTGGAGGTGAACTGTTCACCTCTGAACTCGAAGTGCAATTTTCTTTTGATTTGTTGCTTTGAATTCCTAAATAAAATAATCATTTGCTTTGACTAGACATGAGGTCAACAACTCTATAAAGTTGATACATAATTAATTGAATCAATTTTAGTAAATCAAAGATCAATATTGATTGCATTTGTTTCTTATGACTCAGAATGGTTTCATAGTTCTTCACATTCAGCATCTTTGCATGTGTTGTCAGGATTGTTCCCATTTCTAAGAATTCAAACTTAAGAGATGGGTACCAGCTCTGTTCATTACTTCCATCAAGTGGGGAAGAAGACATAATGAAAACGACACACTAACTGCAAGATGTATTGAGAGAGAAATAGTAATGGGATGGCTGCGAAAGAAGTCTTCTCTCCTTGGAGAACATTTTTATAAAGGCAACACTTTTATGCCTTCCATAAAAGCTGCACTGGGGCCCAACAGGATGGGGTTGTCCTAGATGGCACAAATTCTGGCTGTGTCACTATGATGTAAAATCTTATAGCAACTATATGTTACTGCTGAAAGAGTCGGTAAGTGATGGCTGTTCATATCTAAAGCTGAAAGAATCCATCTAAAAATAAACAATTGTGTTTTTAGCTGTGACGCTTCATCTTTTGGAGAACAAAAAGGTCCTAAGATTTATGACTAAATTATGTGGTCTTCTTTAAAAGAAAAAAAAAAAAACACTGAGTTTGCTGAAGGTAGATTTACTACTTTAATCTACACAATCTCTGCTTGTTGATCAAGAAACTCATAAGAACTCCCTGATTAGAAACTCATAAGGAACTCCCTGATTAGAGGCAGAATCGTTAGCACGCCGGACGAAATGCTTAGCGGTATTTCGTCTGCCGTTACATTCTGAGTTCAAATACCGCCAATGTCGACTTTGCCTTTCATCCTTTCGGGGTCAATAAATTAAGTACAAGTTACGCACTGGGGTCAATGCAATCGACTTAATCCCTTTGTCTGTCCTTGTTTGTCACCTCTATGTTTAGCCCCTTGTGGGCAATAAAGAAATAAGAAACACCCTTATTAGCTGTTATTATAATTTAACATCCATTTTTCCATGCTTGCATGGGCTCCTGTTGCCAACCCTCACCTGTTTCCAAACAAGGGAATCTCCTCTCATACTGAGGCACGTTTTTCTTGCAAGACTGGAAATAAACAACATTGCCACAATGTTGATGATGCTTGCCAACAACAATCATGTGATGCCTAGACAAGGGTACTTAAATACACACATGCATATAATTGCCGTGTATATAAATATAAATGTGTCTTTACACACACACACACTTCTTTGAGTTTTTGTCTATCAAATTCCGTCACAAAGCATTGCATTAGTTGGCCCAGGGCTTTACCAGAAGACACTTGCCCAAGGTGTCAAGTCATGGGACTGAACCCCACACTACAAGGCTGGTTAAAGCAAGCTTCTTAACCACAGAGCCATACCTGTTAAATTTAATTATTTCAACATGGTGAATTAAAAGTGAAAAAGAAAGGAAAGGTATTTTATTCATAGTAAAGTAGTAATTTTTTTTTCTTTTTTGTTGGAGATACCATATTAAATGGTGAAAGAAAAGGAGCTGTTGTAATTTTGAACAAACTGGTTGGCATTAAAATCTTGTCATTGGAGAACTATAATTGCAATTGTTCTTTTACTTCCAGCATCTGTTGCTTATGAAAATAATCTTAGATGCTGGAACTGTTGTGATAAGCACAGTAACAGCAGCAAGAAACCAGTCAAATTCTCCTGGCACTTAAATACTAATGATCGTAAGTTTTTGTAGAACATGATTTTTAGAATTTTGTTTCTCAAGTAAATTAGAACATCAACAACAAAATGGAAATATTTTGATTAGCAATCTCTGATTAATGTTAATTTATTCAAGTGTTTGATGTGTATTAAACTTGGGGAAAAAAAAAAATTCCAAGTTTTTCTTTTTTTTTTTCTTTTTCCTGTTAAGCTGGTAGTTTCCACCTGATAAGATTGCTAAATGAAGTTAATTTATCAAATGATAGCTAGGAGAATAGACAACAAAATATCAGCTTATGTCAAATGAAGCAATACTTTTTTTTTTTTCTAAGTCGACTAAGAAAATATTAGTTTTAGTTGAAAGGAGGGACATGCCCCTGGATAAGTATTGAATTATGCAAGGAGTTACACTGGCTACAGCTATAGATATTAATTTTGAAACATAACAATCAAGTGATTTCTTCCTATTCATTATAAAAAGAAAAACTAATTCTTTTCTTGTTTCAGTCATTGGACTGTGGCCTTGCTGGAGCACTGCCTTTACAGATTTTATCCTTCAAATCAACCCCTTATTTAGAGTCTGGTAGTCATCTATCAGTGTCTTTTTTGCCAGATTGCTAAGTTATGGGGACAAACTAATAGCAGTTGTCGAGCAGTAAGACACACACACACACAGATGTATGTACACCTGCATTTGTGCATGTACATGCAGAAACATATGACAGAGCAGCCAGTTTTTACCACATTCACTCACAGCACACTGGTTGTCGTCAGTCTATGGGTGAAAATACTTGTTCAAGGTACTGCTCACTAGGATTGAACCTGAACTAGAGTGGTTGCAAAGAGAACTTCTCAACCATACAGCCCATATATATGCTTAATGCATGAAATTTGGTGTATAATTTAGTAAATTGTTTTATTCAGGCACAATTTCCTCATATTTTTCACCTTCAAGTGTGTGTGTGTATTCACAATGGATTTCCGTACAGTTTCTATCTCCCCAATTAGCTGGAATGGAAGAGTAGAGAATGTCAACTGTGGTTCGAATTAAGTTAAAATCACCTTGAAATGGAATGTAATAAATAAATAACCTGCAAAATTGAAAAAGTTTCATTGATGTGTTGTATTGTATGAGATAAACATAGTAAAGAGCATAAAATGGAAGCATTACTCTCAGATGTTTTTATTTCTTGTGAGGGAAAAATAAAGAATTTTAACTGTTTGATTGTCTTAGAGCATTTATATATATGCATAGTGAAACCAGTTCGGAAGTCCATTTGTGGCTGAATGAGCATTTTGGGTGAATTTCCAGATCGATGAGGCTGGATGGAAGATGATCAATCTTGATACTGTTAAAAAATTATGCACTCAAGAATAGTTGATTAAGAGACTTTAAGAGAATAATGATCTTAATATTTGTGATTACACCGTTGTGTCGACGCCCCCTGGCGAAGAAGTAGGGTTTTTTGACACTTCTTG
This sequence comes from Octopus bimaculoides, assembly GCF_001194135.2. Lineage (NCBI taxonomy): Eukaryota > Metazoa > Mollusca > Cephalopoda > Octopoda > Octopodidae > Octopus > Octopus bimaculoides. The sequence continues at coordinate 95,861,423 of NC_068989.1, forward strand.
ACCTGCCCACTCTGCCCACCATGTGTATTAAGTCATCACACGCATGCTGAACATATTCAACACCCTTTTTATGAACTGGATGTCCTACTCACTGAATTAATGTCCAAAGTGGCTGAGTGTTCCATAGATACTTGTAACATTAATTTAAAAAAAAAAACCATCAACATCCTTGTTTAGAGTTCTTTAGAAAAGAAGTCATTACGTCTCAAACTGAATAAAGGTTTAACTTGCATTTAATCCTATTCACAAAGTCGTTTAACATAAAAAAAAGGTTGGATCAGCATGACACAGTGTGCACTTATAACCCAGTTTAATTTTATTCCTGTGTGTGTGTGTGTGTGTGTAAGTAAATCTTTTTATTGTTTGAATATGTCTACATGTTATCTCATGGTGATTAAACCTTGCGTAGACAATTTACTTTAATGCCTACTGAACTTCTCTGCAAGTTCACACACATGCTATAAATCTCAAAGTACTCAATACTCTGAGCTACTTCTCATATTAGCTTACCTTAAACCACCTCTGTTCCAATGATAAAATTTCTAATTTTAAAGTTTCCATATTCAAATTGGAATCTTTTGTCATATTTTTATGTGCAAACCTTTTGCTAAGTTATAAACTAAATAACTTTAATGATGAAGTTGTCTTACCTAATCCTTCCAAATCCTTGATTATATTCAAAAGCAATTGAAATATATAGACTGTGTATTTCATTGGAAATATGCTAACGAAGGAGATAACTTCAGAAACAAAGTTTATGATTCTTTCCTCTGTATTTTTTTCTCCCTTCCTCTCAGTAATTGAAAGTTTAGAATGAAATTGATATTTTCAATGGAAAACTTAAATGGTAAAATTCCATTGTGTATATGTAGAGATGTGGTGTGTAATATATATATATATATATATATTGATTTATACTGTTTTGTTGGCTATAAATAATCTTATATGTAAAGCAAACAACCAAACCTGCTTTAAATTCACCTTTTAAGAATTCTACCTGTTAACAAAACCAACACATTTGAGTAATGTAGTTTATTTGAAGTGTTGTGAAACGATAGAGTTAAAAGTGATTGGGGAAGCCTTCACAATGCACTCAGAAATAAAAGTGTGATAAGAATATTGAAAAAGTAAAAAAACACAGATTTCTTTTTTATTCTTATGGGTATTTTTGGGGTTTTTTGCTATAAAAAGCCTTAATCTGCACAGGCGAAAATGCTGTTCCACTTTTCTCTGTTCGTCATTAAGGTTTTCTTTATTGCCAGAATATTGAAATATATAAGGTAAAAGTATAAATGTTTGATTTTATTTTTTCCCTTCTTTATTTCATATTTGCATTGTTGTGCCTTTTCAATAACTTCTAACCAAGCCATTAATAATTTAAAATTAAAAAAAAAAAATCCATAAACATGCTTGTTTAGAGTTCTTTAGAAAAAATGTTATTGTTGCATCTCAAACTGAATAAAGGTTTAACTTGCTTTTAATCCTATTCACACAGTCGTTTAACATTAAAAAAGAAATTCCATTCTGGGATGTGTCGTTCGATATTCTTTCACTTGCTTAATCTTTGAACTGCAGCTAATCTTGTGCCCCAGCCTTCAAGGGGTGTACTCGATTGTATCAACCTCAGCAATTATTACAGTTCTCTCTATTTGTCAAATAGCTAAGTTACCTTTTTGATATAAAGCGATCCAGCTTGACCTACTAGATGAACTGGTCTACATAAACATAGGCACAAATATATCCTCGTCATTTCTGTTTTACATCTACTTTCCATACTGGTATGGTTTAGATGAATCATCCTGGTCCACATCTGACCTTATTTGGAGTTACTGAATTACTTTCCACTAGACAATTTGAATAATCCTGTTTAAACTTTCTGGTGTGTGTATGAGAGAGAAAAGAGAGCTTTGTAGGTTGATGCAGGCATGGCTGAGTGGCTTAGAAGCTTGCATTATAATCCAGACATCTCGGGTTCGATCCTATTGTATATTGTATGACATGTTGAGAGAATGCCTTTCACCCTAGTCTTGGTTCAACATAGGACTTGAGAGAGAAATTAGGCAGAAACTCTGTGTAGATGTAAACATTTATAAATGTATTTATGTCTGTATATATCTCTATCTTCACACAGTTTCTGTCTACAAAATCTCACTGCCAAGGCTTTGGTCAGCCTGCAATGCTCCAGTAGAAGACAATTACCCAAGCTATTGCATAGCAAGATTGAACCTGGATCTACGGGCTTGTTAAACACACTGCTATGCCCATCCCTATATAGATTTTCAGTTTAGTGCCATTGTCTAAGATGTATCTCTGGTTGATGGAACTAAACGTTAACCACAACAACGAATCATAGCTGGAAGGATTGTTGTTTGTTCTCCAAAAAAACATCAGTTATCTCCTCCTTATTTTATGGAGACATTTGAAGACTACTAAAACTCATTCAATAGTTTGTGAGCAAAACTGACTAATGTGATTCATGGTATGTCAAAAAATCAGCTAAAAAATGTATTTCTAGAACTTGAGAATCACATCAAAGTCTGTCATTTATTTTGTGACAGATTAATTTTGCCGTTCTTTGTACATTGTGCAATTTAATATTGCACAAGGACTTTGTAATGGTTCTTTGACTGTTTACATAAAATGGATCTTGGTCAAAATTTTTGAGCATGGGGTTTCAGTTGTTTGATCAACTGAACTACCAGCCTCATTGAATTAGCATGTAAGTGGCTGAGTATACCATAAACACTCTCTGATGAAATCAACACAATGTAACAAGATTGGTACACTCTACCTGACAGTTCCATCCAGTTCTGACCAGGAGTGAGTTAACCTGAGGGTATTGAAAATATCATTTGACCCTTTATGCCATGTTCTGGTATTGAACCCAGAATCTCATAATAGGAAAGCAAATCTCTTAACCATTCAGCTTTGGTTGCACACGTATGCACATGTGCGTTTGCTTGCTCACTCCTACTATGGCTGAATGGATGGCAAGATTTAAGAAGTCTTTTAGTTTGAGCCACAAATTTCTGTGTATGTCTCTGTCTGTCAGTCCACACCAGGGAGTTGTTCCTTGAGTCCATTGCTGTTAGTTCACTTGGAAAATATCATTTTTTGCAGGTAGACTCCAACTGCAAGAATAACTAAAAATTTAGATGAAGGGAATGATATAATTACTCTTTACTTATTTCAACCCATCACTCCCTCTGGAGCATAAGCCATCAACAACTTTTCTCCACCATTCTCAAGTTTCTGCCATCTTGTAGTAGAGACCTGGCTGTGTAAAGCAACCGACTGAACAGAAGCCACTGCATCATGTTTCCCTGAAGAGAGGCCTTTCTCTCTCAGGTCTTGTTTGGTTTTGATTTGCCATCAATGCTTCTATAACTTTGCTTTTTCTAGGTAAGTGTATTGCCCCTAGGCAAAGCCATTGTTATCTCTGGGAAGAGGGGATCCATATTAGTCTGGCCTCTATCCTTTGACCTGTCCAGCATGGAGGTGGGTGCTACCAGGAGCTTGCACTCTGCCGTTGTGGCTCTCAGGGTCACTGAGACATAGAAGCCACCACATCACAAGAACCAGACCTTGTGGCAGATGAGATACAGTGATTTAAATCAACTTCAGATATATTCTAAAAGAGATGGATGGGCAAGGTTGGAATGTCTCTGATCGTAAGTTTGCTCGATCAGGCTCCAGCAACAACAGTTTATTGTTTACCAAGTTTTCTGCCAAATAAATAAATATTAAACAATGCAATCCTCGTTATCTCTAAGAAACCAGAATTGTCTTTTAATTGTGAGTCTTATTCGGTCAAGGTTGACCTGGGACTAAACTACTGCTACAACAACAACAACATGTAATACCACAATGATAATCCAGTTTCAATTGTTAAAGTAAATACTTGCCATCATAGGTAAACTGACGTAACTGTTAAATGGCCCAGGTAGAGAAAACAACAACAAACCTACTGTTTCGGAGCTTAGTCATAAGACTGAAACACATTTAACATTTTGCACACGAGAATAAGTGTGTAACCTCTGTGTCTGTGTGTCTACGTACATAGACACTTATTGCACAGAATTTATCATTTCACTCTATTTGAAATCCTTTTTCATTTGATATTGGATTTTTTTTTTCAATATGTGATATGCATTTTATTAGATTATTCTGAAAAGCCAAATAAATAATAATAGAATGAATAAAAATAATATTAGAATAAATAAAATAAAGATAATATAAATAAATACAAAATGAAATAAATAATGCTTTCTATTGAAATCTGACTTCTCGTAATTCAACAAAGTAAAAAAAAAAACAAAGAAAAAAAGAAGGTAAATTTTTATAGTGAGATTTTACTAACCTCTACCATTTGATATAGTTTCCAAATAAATTAATACCACGATTGATAATGGATTACATAAATAAATAAAACTGTCTTTTTGTTATTTGCATTTTATTTTGAATAATTCTTTTGATTAGTAGATGAGCAATGCTTTGTTTAGATATAGTAACTTTGAAAATATTGTTAATAAAATACAAATGATTGGAAATTGTTTCATCTTCTATTTAAAAACTTTAGAAATTGAATCTGTAATTGTACATCTTTAATGAATACAAAATAATCAAATTTGTATAAGTTCCTGTAGTCACAACATACTTTTGGCTCTATTTTCCTAGTTTTAAAATATGTCATTGTTGCAGATTAGCTCTGGTTGTGAGGACAGGATTAAAATCAAGCTATTTTCGACCATCCTGTCTTTGTATTACATTGTCTAATGTGTCATTAACTTTTTGTTTTTGTTTTTTGAGTGGTCAGTTGGGTGCGATTTGTGGGAGCTCTCACTTTTAATTCTAGGTGGTCTTGTGATAGTGTACAGGACCCCTTATTGGTCTGTACTTTAAATATATACCATGGGTACATATTGCTGGAGTAATAAATTCATATTTCATTAGCTAATGAAGCTCATGTCTAAATTGGGCCTTAGAAAGGTTTTTAATGTAGATGAATGCTAATAGGGAAATTTTTAATATTTTCAATATTAGAAATTTATTTTACTATATTTACACAGAAAATTTATGCTTTTAGATTTTTAATGCCCATCTTGGCATTCTTAATTGCAGCTTTCCAACAAGCCAAACACTAGTTCACTGTATTTCCGATAGTGTGAGAGAGAGGGAGACAATAATGTGTCTATAACTCAATGCAGAACAAATATCATTGGGGACTTAGTTCAAAAAGTGTTCTTTTCTTTTTTTTTTCCAGTTTTCTTTACATGTGTGTATATATATATATATATATATATATATATATATATATATATAT
>NC_068989.1:95868727-95870793 GCF_001194135.2 Octopus bimaculoides
GGTTGTCCCGCAGAAATCTTCAATTGTCTTCCACGTTGTATGATGCTATATCCCCTTCTATTTCGTTAAATGCTTCAAGTAACTTGTCTCTAAGTCTCTGTCCATTTGCAGGGTCTTTAAGCTTCCACACCCTTCTCCTCCAAGCCGGTCTAATTCTGGGCACCCATTTTGCCTTGATCCCAAAGTCGCTAACTACTAATCTATGTTGTGGGGTACATTCTTCGCCAGGGTAGGTTTTGGCATTTATAAGCTGCCATATACACACACACACACACACACACACACACACACACACAAACAAATTTAATTTTTATAATCTAAGGGTTTCCACTGACTTAAGCACACACTATATGCTTGATGGAATGGCACAAAGTTTCTATCTCCCAAATTCTACTTATAACATATTCAGGTGGGTAGGGAGCATTTTAACCCCTGGCTATTGTACAAACACTTGCTCAAGGTGATACAGAATAGATTTAAACCTGAAACCAAATGGTTGGGAAACAAACTACTTAACTATATACAGCCGTACCTTGCAGGAATTATTCCATGTAATGTTCCTGCAGTTATTGTATTTTAGATATAAAGGGTATTGTTTTACCTTTTTTTTTTTTTTTTTTTTTTTTTACATCTGACACATTTCTTTGAAGTGTTGATATTTTGATAGATTCTTCCTTCCATGTAACACTTCTGTTGCATACACAATGCATTCCTTAAATATGATACAGCTTCCAGAGCACAATTGAAGTAATATCTCTCATGAATGTTATCTTTCTAATAGTAGTGAGACTTAGCTGATAATCGTCTAATACAGGAGGAGATGCATCCCTAAAAGAAACTACCACAATACCTTGTGCTGCTTCTCTGAAGAAACTGACCGTAGCTACTTTCTCATTGGCTGCATCTGATTTTTTTACAGCTTCATTAAAGTTATAAAAGTGAAAGAAGTTTGATAAATGAAAAGCTCTGAAGAGATTTTGCCTAATAGATTCTGCTTAGATTCCATGCTGAGATTCCATCAGACATTATTCTTGGATACAATGCAAAGAGGCTTTAGATTATTTTGTACAAAAATCTTTCATGAATATTGCTTCACCATATAATTGAAATATTTATGGATTTCTCTATTGTGTTGCATTTCCTTTACTAGAATTTGTTTTATCTTTAAAGGTTTCTTTTCTATCTTTTCTCTCTGTCTCACTTCAATCTCAAAATATCATGGGATTTAACCTCTTTGATACCAACTTGACTGAAGCAGCTCTTGCTTCTGTGATACAAAAACTACCTGATTTAAAGTGATCTAAATTAAAACTTGCCATTAAAATTTCATGCTAATTTATGTTCCAAACACCAGCTTAAAAACAACAAAACCACTTCCTTAAATTTTTCATTAGTTAAAACATTTTTTTAAAAGACCACATGTTTGAACAGAAATATGGTAACAAAAGGGTGAAATGAAGAAATCTTTTGAGGCTAAAAAATAACTTTTTCTTCAGCTGTAACAATGGGAAGAAACTATCAATGCCAGATTTGAGATTGGTGAATCCTGAGACCTTTCATTAAAAACTTACACTAGAACACCCGACAGCTTGTTTAGCTTTTGCCCTTAATCCAACACTATCAGTCAATGAATATATTTCAAAGCAGACATTGTTCAGTTGTAGAATTCTGTTTACTTACGATGCTTTATTGATTTAGAACTGTGTTATTTTTTCTTTCTTGAATGAAATGGTTTTGAAGGTGAACATGGTTTTATTGTTGACTATTTGAAGCTGTTACACTGCTCTCGTTTGTTTTATTGTGTTGCATCTTAACAAGATTTGTTTTACTTTCTAAGATTTTATCCTCATTTGTTTTCTCTTTCTTCGTCTCCTTTCTAACCCCACTCTTTTTCTCACCTCAATCCCTTCTACCAATATGATAGGATTTAAAATTTAAGACATATAGTTTTATGGCATCTTGCTCAATAGGGTTTTAATTATAACAAATAAAAAAGAAACTATTGTGTGTGTGTGTGTGTGTGTGTGTGTGTGTGTGTGTGTGTGTGTGTGTGTGTGTGTGTGTGT
>NC_068989.1:95871027-95879291 GCF_001194135.2 Octopus bimaculoides
ATCCCCCCCCCCCAAGTTCTTTATTTTTATTACATTATATTTTATATGAAGGGAAAACATGATAGTTGGTAATGGACAAAATATTACTATTTCTTTAAATATTTCAGACATCTTCGCTGATGTATTCTTAGCATTCAGAACTAATACATTTCATTTAGTTATTTCTCAGCATTTACTTTATCTCTACAAGGACTGGAACATTGACATTTAACTGTAGATAGAAACCATGCCGAAGCTGACATTGTATCCAACCCATGCCAGCATGGAAAATGGATGGTAAATGATGGTGATTGCTCCAGGGCTGACACTACACCTTGGGCACTCCAGGTGATTGTCTAAGGCACTAAAAACACAAATTTTATCTTAGTTATAAATCAGGCTCTACTGGGAGGGGTGGGGGTGGGGAAGTCAAGAGGGTCATTTGGTATTATGACCTATCACATGTTTTGATGTAAAGCATTTAAAATTTTGTCAGGTAATGAATTTACTTACTTACATGACTTATAATGATATTATAAATTTCTTGTGCACTGAAGAGGGTGACGACCAGAGTAATGTATAGAAAAAGTAGTTGATGGAGGTGCACAATTTAGGGCTTGGCAAAGTGTTGTGTTGGGTGGGGGGAAGTGGACACATCTTGTGGCTGGGGAAAAGGAGCATACATTGTAGAAATGGAAAGTGGAGTGCACATTGTAGGAATGGCTTTGTATGCTGAATACCCAGGTAAGCTGCTCTACATTCCTCATTCAGGTATGTTTAAAAAGATCCCAAGAAAATCTATCACTTGCTATTGACTTTATCTAAAATCTAATCCTCATCATCTTTTAAGAATCAAACTCTGATTGATAGGAACAATTTAACCCTTTTGTTACTATATTTCTGTCGATATAAAATTCCTTTGTTTTATTTAATTTTGAAAATAATGAAAAATTCTAGAAAAATAACATAATTAAGCTGGTGTTTGGAACATAAATTAACAGGAAACTTCAACAGAAGGTTTCAATTCCAATCATTTTAAAACAAACCAGAACAGTCTCGGGTACCCTTGTATCAAAAGGGTCAATTCTGTTTGTCTTCATGAAAATTCTTGCCCATATTTTACACAAACAATTCTAATTTCCTTTAGAATTCTACCATGGACAAGCTAACAAAGAAGGTTCTGTGTAGTTATTTGACCTGCTTGAAGTAGTAGTCAGATAACCCACAAATTAATTTCCCTAGCATCTTAAGAAAAGTGTGAGGGAAGAAGAAAATAGACAGTGGACAATGTAGTTATTCATGTACGATAAGTAGGTCATGGTTAGAATGCCTTTGATTACACCTTCTCTTCAATCATTGGTGGAGAAACAAATTAATAGGTGCTTTATCTTTGGACAACTTTTAATATTCTACAATATGTAGATGTCTTCTGCCAAAATATATTATTCTAATTCACTGCAGTATTATTGCATAACTCTTATGTTCAGAATGTGTGTGAGAGAGAGAGATAGGAAAAGTTTCCTCATTGGTAATATTTATTTAGTCTTTTTTTCCATTTTAGATAATAGTAAAAATCGTAATTGTAAACAAAAAAAGATAAAAACAATCATTTTATATTTTTATTATAGTATATTACATTACATTATTATTGTTTTTATTACATTATATTACATTATATTTCTGAAGGAAAATAACATGATGGTTGGTAATGGATAAAAATATTTCTATTAATTTAAATATTTCACATATCTTCAATAAAGTATTCATTGCATTCCAAAGTAATACCTCTTGGTCATTTCTGACTGTTTATTGTTTTTCACTGGAAGTGGAATACACAGGCAAAGAAATACAGACATGTCTGTGTGATTGACAAGTTCACTTCCCACTCACAGAGTTTCAAGGTCATTGGTTTTGGGTGGTACCTTGAGTAAATGTCTTGTACTACTACTCTAAGCCGACCAAAGTGGAATTAGTAGATGGAAACTGAAAGAAGCCTGTGATATACAGTGGGTTTCTTTCATTCACATACATGTGTGTGTGTGTGTTTTGTCTTGACATTGCATGATAGTTGTAAGCAAGTGACTCTGCTATACAGGTGCTATCATTTTGTTTCCAATCTTCCATGAAAATATGTCTGGCCTTGGAGAAATATTATGTTGCTTGGAAACTGGTAAGTGTTATGGATCGGAAGGACATCTGACTGTAAGAAACTTACTTCAATGAAATCCCTTTCACTCATACAAGCATGGGAGATCATCCTCATCCTGCAAATTTGAACATTAAAACCATGATGATAATGATTCCTCATTCTTGTATGCTTTTCCTCCCTCACCAAAAAACAAATCAATTTTTTTTTCTAATTTTTACCTCTTAAACCTAAACCTTATCCCTCAATATCCTTTTAACCCTTTAGCATTTAGATAATTCTGTAAAATGTAATGCTTATTTATTTACATTGTCTTATTACATTGTCTTGCATTATCTTGTAGCTCTGAGATTTAATGATGTGTTTATTTTTAGGATGATATTGTGGGGTAGGTTTAAGAGGTTAGATCTAGCCAGTTTAAATATAAAACAGAATATTTGGGCCAGATTAAATGCTAAACGGTTAAAATCTAACATTTTTTTTTCATAGCAGCACTTTAATCCAGTTTCCCTTACAACTTTTGCTGCTCTTTTTGTCTTTTCTACTTTAGTGCAAGTGAAGCTTCATAACCTTGTGGTTAGCATGTTAACTTCACTGTTATAAGGCTGGTGAGTTCAATTTCTGGAGTGGGCAGTGAGTTGTGGTCTCGAGCACATTTTACATTTATTTCATGTTGCTCCCTCTAGCTGTCCCTTTTCTGATGTTCCTCTGGGTCAATGGGTGGGGGAGAGTCAAGAGGTTGTCAGTGTCCCCTCACAACTACCAGGTCATACTTGGCTACCAGCAACTGCTCTTGTTTCCTATTATTTTTGTAGGGGTATCTTAGCACAGGTGTGGCTGTGGGGTTAAGAAGCTTCTTTCCTAACCATGTGGTTTCAGGTTCAATCCCACTGTGTGGAACCTTAGGCAAGTGTCTTCTACCATAGGCACAGATTGACCAAAGTCTTGTGAGTGAATCTGGTAGATGGAAACAGGAAGAAGTCCATGTGTGTGCGTGTAACCTTCTTATCACATGATGGTTGTGAGTGAGAATCACTATCATGCAAGCTATGTTGATTGTTCGCCGTCTTCTGTGAAAAGCATGCCTGGCCTTGGGAGGAATATTATCTTGCTTGGGAGTAGATGAGGGGTGGTGACTGGAAAGGCATCCTGCCATTCAAAATCTGCCTCTATAAATTCTGTCTGACCCATGCTAGCATGGAAAAGTGGTCATTAAATGATGTCTATGAAGTGTCCTTATTGACGGTTTTGTACTGATCTGCAAGGATACTTCATCAACATCATTTAACGTCCACTTTTCCATGCTAGCATGGGTCAGGCAAAATTTATAGAGGCAGATTTTGTATGGTAAGATGCCATTCTAGTCACCAGCACTCAAGGGCTTTGGAATCGGTACACAAAACTTTCAATTCTTTCTACATGATTTCTTGTAACACCAACTCCATCAGATTTTATCTTCCTCTTTATAATTAGACTAATCATATATTTCATTAATTGATGGCAATTACACAGCCACCATTAATCATCAGGCTACTTTTTAGCAGCCTGACTTGTTAAAGTTTGCATTTAAAACACAGTAGCTATGTTATTATTTTTTTTATATTATTATTATTTATTAAAGGATCTACACACAATTAAGTATAATAATACAGAACTTAGTAAAAGGAAAAAAGAAACTGTTTTCTTCTTCTTCAAAAGATCTGTTAAGCAAAAGATTATAAGTGATAAACTATATAAATAGTATAAAAGAATATCAGTAACATCTTTGTTTACCAAGTTCAATAATCTAAAGTACATCAAAGTTAAAACTAAAAGGCTGAACACTTAAAGCAACAAATGACAATTTTAAAAGAAATAAACTCAATTAGATGTATAATAACACTTCTTTTTCAAGATTAACGCAATGTTTGAATATAAATTTGAAGAGACTGTAACATGAAAGATTACTTGAAATAATTTTTTTTTTAAATTATAAGATATTCAAAAGTTTATTCCTAGAAAAGTTACTAAAGAAATTCTGTATCTACAATATTTAGCATTGAAAGCAGCCATATCTGGCTGAAATATCCTACCTGTTTTATGCTCAATATTAGTTGAATCCAGTCTCTCTCACCTACCCTAAAATCTAATTCTAAAAATAGACAATTACATCATGAAATTTTCAAAGCTACAAGATAATCCAGGATTAATTCAAAAGAATGTGAATAAATAAGCAATAATCTGAATGCTGATGGGTTAAGGGTTCAATCAAAAATACAAATTCAAAATTTACATCTTGTTCTTTCTAAGAATAAGATGTTTAGCCCTTAAAATTTGATTTAATCATTCTAAGTGTAGAAAATAGCTGAATTAATATCTTTTGAAATTTGAATCCATTGTGTTACACTTTATGTTTGGTTAGTCAGTAACTTCTTGCTGACTCCATCTGTAGCAATTCAATGATTTCTTCTTCCTGCAATTCTTCCCTCCCAGCCTTTAACACTCCCCTCACCACCCTTACCCCTTTAGTTCAGTGTCAGGTGGTGCGTATAATGCACAGTTTTGCAATATAAAATGATTCTTTTTTTTTTTTAGTTACTATTTCTAGCATCTCAGGCAACTGCATAGAGGCTCTCTTGTTTGTTCAGTAGTGAAATACTTGCCTGGTATATAAATGTTTTCATATACTGTGCTCTATTGTTTTGCTTGCTATCCTAAAGTGCTACAAGAAATGGGAAAAAGAAAAACAAAATCTGCAACAGACAAAAGCATAATGTCACCCTGAACTTTTGGGTTTCTATAATAAATGCTGCTTTTGCTTAAATTGCAGTGATACTGTGTTGATAAGTGTGCAGAAAAATGAAATGAAGATAGAACAAGCAGGGGAGTAAAGTCTATTAGTCTTAATCATCTGAATATAAGTAGCTGTAGAAATTAAATGTCCTGGTTAAAATTTTTATAAGTACCCCCACTAAGTCATCTAATCCAATAGGCTAAAATTTCTCTTTCTCATCTCTGTGTAGGTAGGTAGGTAGGTATGTGTGTGTGTACACACATACACACACAGTTCTCACTTAATCTTAAACTAGTTCAACCCTATGAGAACTAAAGTTTATATGGAGAATAACTTACAAGCGAGCTATAAAAGAGTCAGTCATCAAACACATCAAATGTTTATGCTCATCATCAGCTGCTTAATGGATATCATTATAGTTTCAACACTTTGGCCATACCATCCAATCTGGCAGGAGCAGCACTGTTCAGCTGGCTGAGGCATCACTGTTCAATACATATATTCTCAGAGTGGTTGGCGTTAGGAAGGGCATCCAGCTGTAGAAACTGCCAAATCAGATTGGAGCCTGGTGTAGCCACCTGGTCCACCAGTCCACCAGTCCTCAGTCAAATCGTCCAACCCATGCTAGCATGGAAAGCGGATGTTAAATGACGATGATGATGATGATGATGATACACACACACACACACTCACTCACTCACTCACTTCAGTTTGTCAATGAAAGAGAAAGTGAAAACTCAAAATAATGTATATTCTTTATTTAAACAGAATTCATTCTATTGCAACTCCAATTTCATGCCACCTTAATACTTTGACAGGAACAATAAACTTGTCAAGGAATTGCAATTTTAGGTATTAGACATAAAATATGGATCCTCTCAGGGTATATCAAGGACATGTTTAGTGAGATCAGATATAATGACATCTCAAGTAGACCGTATGTCTACATTAGGAAAATAGGATATGACTGGTGTAATCAACAGGCAGATACTGAACCAACTAATGAATCTGTGATGAACAACTCTAGTGAAAAAGGACAAAGTTTTAAGTGAAGCAGGATGCAAATATGTAGATGTAAAATAATTATTGAATCGGCCAATATGACATAATCTACCGAAAAAACTGTTTTAGAAAAACCTGGCCAATAAAGTAATATACAGATGAAGAACAGTGAAGTAAACCATTTCAAAAGAAAATTGACATTGACAGATAAAATGGCAAGAACTGTAAGTGTCTTCATAAACCATCGATAGAAACCAGCCAATTGAAAAGATAGTCATAATGAATGAACCCTGTCACATTTGCATAAAACCAGCATGAAGACTGAAAGTATACAGTTCTTGCCTGAAAATTGCTATTGCATGAAACCTGAGTCATGACACAGAGTTCAGAGGGTATGTGTGCGTGTGTGTGTGTGTATGTGTATATATATATATATATATATATATATATATATATATATATATATCATCATCATCATTTAACGTCCGCTTTCCATGCTAGCATGGGTTGGACAATTTGACTGAGGACTGGTGAACAAGCAGACTGCACCAGGCTCCAATCTGATCTGGCAGAGTTTCTACAGCTGGATGCCCTTCTTAACACCAACTACTCTGAGAGTGTAATGGGTGCTTTTACGTGCCACCTGCACAGGTGTCAATTGTATGACATCAGTATCTGCTATGACTACAATTTCACTCAGCTTGATGGATCTTCTTTCTCAAGTACATTATATTGTCAAAGGTCTTGGTCATTTGTTATTACATCCATGGTGAGGCCTAGCGCATGAAATTCCCCTTTTATGTGCTACCGGCATGGATTGCTAGATCCATGACACCAGCATCGGCGACATTTCCACCGTGAGGCCCAATACTCAAAAGGTGCTTTTTATGTGCCACAAGCACAGGTGCCAGTTATGTGACACTGACAACAACCACAACTATGATTTCACTTAGTTTGACAAGCACAGCCTATTGCCAAATGTCTCAGTCACTAGTCTTTGCCTCTGTAAGCCCCAGCGTTCAAAGATCTTGCTTCACCACCTCATCCCATGTGTTTCTGGGTCTCCCTGTTCCACAGCTTCTTTCCACTGATAGAGATCAGTACTTCATCACACAGCTGTCCACATCCATTTGCATCACATGACCATACCTGCGGAGTTGTCTTTCTTGCGCACCACACCTGATGTCTCATGTGCCCAACCTTTCTCTCAAGACGTTTACACTCCATCATGCATGTACACTGATATTGCACATCCAGCAAAGCATACTGGTTTCATTCCTTTCAAATCTATGCATGTCCTCAGCAGTTACAGCCCATGTTTCACTGCTGTGTAACTTAGCTGTTCACACACAGGCATCATCCAATCCGCCCTTCACTCTGATGGAGAGGCTCTTTGTTACCAACAGATGTAGGAGCTCTCTGAACTTTGCCTAATCTATTCTTATTCTAGCAGCTATGCTTTTGGTGCATCCACCCTCATTACTAACTTGGTCACCTAGGTAACAGAAGCTATCAATTACTTCTAGTTTTCCTCTGGCATTTGATGGAGTCTATTTTCTGTACATTTTTAGTGTTAATCATACCTGTGCACGTTCCACACACAAATATATGTTTATATACCAGGATGGAAAGTGGCCATTAAATGAAAAAAATAATGAGATACATAAAAAGAGATAGAAAGAAATATATTATAATCACCATTTTTACTTCTGCTTTTCCCATATTGGCATACTTTACTTGCAAAATCTCAAGGAATTATTCTGAAACCAGATGTCCTTTCTAACACCAGTTCTTGGTTGTTTTCAAGTAAGGTACTTTATTTTGCATGTTGGTATGTCACCAGTGTCAAAATAGAGTTGGTATGGGGAAATGTGAAAATGCACATGTATATAGACACATACACACTGGAACATATATAAATATGTGTGTGGCTGACAGGCTTCTATACAGTTTCCATCTACCAAATTTAACTCACAATGGATTGGTCAGCCTGAAAGGTACCACACTGTGATCAAACCAAAATCCACTTAATTGCAAAGCAAACTTCTTAACTGCACAATCATAGCAACACTTTCACTTCTAATGAGAATGGCTGGTGATTAGACAGTGTTTTTATTTACAACCCATGAATTGGTGAAGTGAATGTTTTATGGTATTTAGTTGCTTCCTTTGTAGCTTGAGTTTAAATTCAACCGAGGTTGACTCTGCCTTTCATTCCCCCAGGAAAGCAAATAAAAATAGGTATTAACCATTTTATTGCAGGCCAATGAAATAGATTTCACTTTACCCAACAAAAAGTTTGGCTTCATACCTATGCTAGAAATTATTATACAAACACTTTTTACACACACGCACGCACGCACG
>NC_068989.1:95879680-95888705 GCF_001194135.2 Octopus bimaculoides
CTCCATACCTTTCTGTATTTCGCTTCATCTCCATACCTTTCTGTATTTCGCTTCATCTCCATACCTTTCTGTATTTAGCTTCATCTCCATACCTTTCTGTATTTAGCTTCATCTCCATACCTTTCTGTATTTAGCTTCATCTCCATACCTTTCTGTATTTCGCTTCATCTCCATACCTTTCTGTATTTCGCTTCATCTCCATACCTTTCTGTATTTAGCTCCATCTTCCATTCAGCATCCAAATGCCTCTTCATGTGGACTTAGTTTTTCATGTCTTCAAAATTAGTATCCCAAGTAATTGCAGTACACTGAGGCTGATTCCATCAATCATAGTCCCTTGGCTACAAAAGCTGGGCCTGCACTTTGTCAAAAGAAATTAATTATAGCAGTTAGATAGTATTTGTATAATGTGAAAAATAAACGAAGGGTTATTTAAATCAACCTCACTTTGACAGACATTCCATGAGATCAATAAGGGTTTTTGTCCACATTTATAAATAATATCAAATGTTAATAAGTTTTCGACCATCTGCATTAATGTACCATTAGAAAGATTTCTTTCATTATATTCTATTAATCATACCTACTGACGTGTACAGTACAAACAAATTCTATATTGTAAGAGTTCATTAATAACTAATAATTTAGATATATAGCTGTGTTGCTAGTCTCCGTTCTATCCAAGTGATTCACACTGAGTTAGTTCTACAAAATCACGATAAAACCATGGCTTTCCATTTTCCAACATCTACATTTAAATAGGACAGAAGTAGATATTGGAAATAAATATTGCGGCTCATATTGATGATGCTTAATAGGACATTAACCCACTAATTATGGCAATGTGATTCTTGTCAGTGGAATCTTAGAGTGAACTATTCATGAATTATAGGTTTGGTTCCTTTTATAGTCATCCTTGTAATGCTGCCTAATTTCTAAAGCATGGCAGTGTAGTAAGAAGTTTGCTTCGCAACCACACGCTTGCGGGTTCAGTCTCATTACATGGCACCTTGGGCAAATGTTTTCTATTACAACTGCAGGCTGACCAAAGCTTTGTGAGTGGATTTGGTAGATGAAAACTGAGAGAAGCCTGTCGTTTGTGTATGACTGATTCCTTTTCTTGACATCATTTGACAGTTGTAAATGAGTGTTACTGTCATGTACGTGGTGTCCTTCCTTTACAGTCTTCTGTGGAAACATGTCTGGTCATGGATAAATTTCACCTGACTTGGAAAACAGGTGAGGGTTAGGGATAATAAGGGTATTTGGTTGTACAAAAATCTCTCTCACCAAATTCTGTCCAATCCATTTATGCATGGAAAAGTGGACATTAAAATGAGGAATTACTGTAGAAATGAAAATGTAAAGTGTATGGGATGTAGTATTGAACCTTCAGCCTGTAGGTCTTCAGGTGCTTGGCTTTGTATTTTGGACTCTATGCATGGTTTTATACATCTGCTTTATTTTCTGTAACTTTCAGGAATAGTTGTCATATCATTCGGTGCTTAATGTCCTGAAACTGTTATGAAGCACCAACTTAGAAAATTCCCATTTATGGTCATTTGCATTTTTTTCTTTTCTTTTCTCTCTCTCTCTTTTTTTTTTTTTTTTTTTTTTTTTTACTAATGTCCAGATTGAGTCAAGTCACATCTCGGTGATTAGTAACTCTGAGAAAGAAGCTGATTCCGAGTAAAGGGGATTTTTTAGACGTGTCACTCATTCTTTTAGTGGTGATGGCACAATAAAAGGTATCTAGGCTCATGTTACAAAGTGTTAGCTGATAGAACGGGCATCCAGTTGTAAAAAAAACCAAACCCCACTTCCAAAAGAAGCAGCAAAAAAAAAACATGGTATGCATAGCAGCATAAAATGTCATGATTTTGTTTTTATTCTTTGTTGCTGTGTATGTCAAGTGACAAAGGTCTCCAATCCAGACTAGTTTGGAAAAGCAGACTTGTCGTGGTTCTGACAAATGGTAACATTGACAGTGATGGCAGCATCATTGTTGTTGTTCAGAATGTAATCGAGACAGTTTCTCATGGTGTATTTGGGAGCACCAATTTGCTGATCCAAGTGTTTAGTTAATTACTAATCTAGTTGAACAGGGCAGAGTTGAGCAATTAAATAACAGTCAGTTGCATAATAACATGTTTCAGTATAAATGAAAATTTGATAAAATTACTCTTAGCGCTGTTTCCTAAAAAATGCTGTTGGTAGCAAGGATAGGAAGCCTAATTAATTAGTGATTTTATAAAATATTACTATTGTGCAGTCTTCCATAAATTTTTGTTTTTCCCTCTGTAAATGAATGTTAAACCTCATCAAAATGACACCACCATGATTGTTGTTGCTGTTTCCTCAGCAGAAGTTCAATGTTCCAATGAATATTTTAATAGCAGAATGGTTTCACTTAGATTTTACTTGAGATTTGAAACCTCTGAGGAGGAGAACTGAGTAATGAGGACCATGGTTTTGGCATGTTTGGTAGAGGAGAACTGCTTGAATTTGATTCACAATGTGATTGATTCTTCGTTGAAAATACAACTCCATTGGAATCTCATAATCGCACTCCATTTCTCTCTTTCTTCAAAATGGAATTCAAATACAATTCTGTCGTACTGGTTATGCTTTTGTAGTTCCGTTTAATATAGAAACAGAATTTAAGTGATTAAATTGATCTTCATGTATCACTAATACTTCTTTATGTAATTCTAGAAAGCTGAGTAGCAAATTGATGGTTGTGAGTTTTGAATTGATACCAGATATATGCAATACAAAATCTTCTCAGCTCAGGTTTCACTGCCTTTGTCATATCTAATGCCTTCTCTTTATGATACTGAGTTCTTACATAGGCCTAAAACCTCAAAAACAGCTAATTATATCAACCCTAGTACTTATTTGTTCCTTAAAGAAAATGACTTTGTTGTTTAGCCACAAGATGATCCCTAATTGAGCAGACTTGTGGCCCCCATCCCACCTACTTTATGACAATAAATTGTTTTGAGTGGAATTTCACTACTATTTCTTGCTGGTCAAACAATGATATGGTGCATTGTTTTCCTACATTTATGTGATAATGTTGCAGAAATGTAAGAAAAAAACATTACAGGCTATAAAATAGATAAAAATATATAGAAAATACAGAAATGTCTTTAGCAAAGAATTGAAAGCATGTCTCTTATTTCATTCACTGAATATTTAGCCTGGTACAGTAAAAACCTGGCTGAGGAGACAATATGGAAGTCTAACTGTTTTCAAGGGAAACACAATAATGCCAAGATAATGAAATAATCAGTTCAATATATCTGAGCTGTCAGAGAATGATGAAAGAAATGATGAATTGCTCTGACGACATGCAACTACGAGTGATACCAAATAACACACACACACACACACACGCGCACTATAAATCGATGAAAAATTATTTGGTTCTCTCAAAAGTTTCTTGTTTTAGTATTTTTCTTGGATGGTTTGAGTTGAATAATGATGATGATGATGATGATGATGCTCATCAATGACCTTGTCATATTTTTTGTTTGCTTTTCTTCTTGTATGACTTGGATAGATTTGCATGCCATAGAGTATCTTTACATGCATCTTAATCCTTTGATGTTCCGTGGTTGAATGCCAATATATTCTTTGTCATAATCCAGTTGCTCTCAAAAATACATGTGCACAGCAAAATCCAAAAGAAAAAAGCAACAGACTCCACACTCTCTGTTGCCTGTCTTTGTCCTGTGGATTAAATAGCAAAAACATTGCCACAAAGAACAGCCAAAAATATTTGCAGCATTAAGCATTCTACATGTCAGACTTCTTTCCCTCATTCATTCCAGGGATTGAAGAACTTTCAGAAGCAACTGACACAAGAAAGGAATCGGTTTGCTCAAAACCGAACTTTTGTCTGTCAATTGTCCTTAATGCTTCCTTCCTCTACCCATTGTCTCCTTCATTTACTTCATTTGTCCAACCAAACTGACTTAACTCTCTTACACATTTATACAGCTACTAATTATAACACAACATTCTCTGTACAGAACCAACCTCAACGTATTCAGTGCCTTAGCCCAGCCCTATAATATGCTGCCCCTTAATCCTCATTCTACATTCAGAACTTCCTTCTCTCCTTTTTTTTTCTACAACATTTTCTCATTGTTACCCCTTTGCACTAACTGGAAAATACAATCATAAAATTATAATTGTCAACAAGAAATCTACACTTTTTTGATAATACATATCATTAACCAATCTATTTCCTGCCAAATCAAGTAACAAGTCATATAACCCCACCCAAACCTCTCTCTCCATCCACTCACATCCTTCTTTCTTCTGACAATAATCTCATATCTGCTTACAGCATTTTGCCAACTTTGCCTCAATGAATGCTTGAAATAATAACCAAATTTCCCTTAAATCACAAATTGCCAACTTGAGAAAAAGTAACAAAGCAGTTTTTGTTTGAATATCTTCAATCGTTTGTCTTCAGTCATTTATCATTGATCTTAGACTAAACAAGAATGACAACATACTCTCTGGTAACAGCAATCTGCTTGATGATTGTAGTCTGAAAGAAACATGGAGTATAAATACTAAACATGGCCGCGTGATTAAGAAGTTTGCTAAACAACCACGAGATCTTGGGTTCAGTCCCACTATATGTCACCTTAGGCAAGTGTCTTTTCTGTAGCCCCAGAAGAATTCATGAACTACATGAAAGCCTATTGGGTGTGTCAGTATATATATATATATATATATATATATGGGTGTGTCTGTGTATGTCTAGGTCATTTTTGCTTTGCTTTCCAGTCAACATCACGTCTTAAAGCTCTGCAGTTTCAAGTTTAGTGAATAGTAATAACAAGGAACAAAAAAACGTATCTTACTCATAAAACAGGTGGTGTAAAGGAAGAGCATTTGGCCATAAAATCCTGCCTGAAATAAGTATCAGTCCAGGCTATAGAAAAATGGATATAAAATGAGGAAGAACTGAACCAAGGAGTATGCGAGTTCCTGCTATGGCTGAAGTTGATAGCATTTTAGTTGAGAAATTGGAAACAAACAGAATGCCAAATATAATACTTCTCTTAAGTTTTGTTGTCTTTCACTACACCAAACTAATAGAATCTGTAAAAAAAAAAAATGCAAATAAAATTTTGTTGTAAATTTGAAATTTCTAGATGTTTCTCAACCAGGTAAACTATGAAAATAAAAGCAGAATTTACACCCAAAAGAATGCATAATTCATTGATCAGATTTTGAAAACCTTTCTCTTTGAAATCTTGAGAGAAATAAGAAGAAAACAAAAACAAACAAGAATGTGTATAAAATCCTTGAAATGTTTACAGATTTAAAGGTTATTTGGCTCAGTCTTAAGTTTAACAGTGATGTATGAATAAGTGCAAATTTTTTGATTTTGGTCGGAGGGGGGGGGGTCTTAAACTGTGTGTGAACACAAATATGCATGTGACTGTTATTCATTCGTGCATCTGCATATGTATGGAAGTATGTGTTTGTATGAACATATGCATATAATGTATATAAGCACATACACATACAATCATATTCATATACACGTGTGTGTGTGTGTGTGCAGCTATACATATCTGTAAGTATATATCTATGTGTATAAATATACACAAACACTCATGCACATCTCTCTCTCTCCCTCTCTCTTATATATATATGTATATATATGTATGTATGTATATCATCATCATCATCGTTTAATGTCCACTTTCCATGTTGGCATGGGTTGGATGGTCCTCAGTCAAACCATCCAACCTGTGCCAGCATGGAAGCAGGTGTTCAACAATGATGACGATATCTAATAAAAGCACAAGCATCTTGGACAAATCTCTTCCATTCACCTAGGCCAACCAAAACCTTGTCAGTGGATTTGACAAATGGAAATAGAAAGAAACCTGTTACATGTGTGTGAAGGTGCAGTGGCCATGTGGTAGGGGTGTTGCACTCATGATTGCAAGATTGTGATTTCAGTTCCTATACTGAGTGGTGCATTGTATTCTTAAGCAAAACACTTCATTTCATGTTGCCCCAGTCCACTCAGCTGTAAATGGATCCCTCTGCAACAAACTGGCATTCCGGTCAGAGAGGAATGTTGATCTGCATGCTTGGTTAGTCAGCAGGGTGGCATTGTTTGAAAGCTACAATGTGAGGAAACCTTGTATAATCACATCTGATAGTCTGGTTGGTATAGTTGTGTGTGTGTGTGTGTGTGTGTGTGCGTACAGACCCACCTACATGTGCATGTATGCCTGTGTATTGTTGTGAACATGGAAAAAAGCACAGTGTAGAAATGGCGTTTTCTGGAAGACCTATAGGTTTGACCAACAAACGAGAAGGCATCATTGATTATCCAGTTCTGCTTTAAATCTTTGCTTAATGCAAAGAATTGGGTGTTTACGGAACTCTGGTGAGACTGTTGTCGTGGTCCTTGCTCCTCATTTCAGAAAAGCCCACCCCTCTGATAGGTTCATGGGATTTGGAGCTCATTTCATCATCATCATTTTCCTTGCTGGCATGGGTTAGATGGTTTAAAAGGAGGTGGCAGTCCAGTGAGCTGCACAAGGAGGCTCCAGCTGTCTGATTTGGGCTGATTTCTATGGCTGGATGCCCTTCCTAATGCCAACCACTTTACAGAGTGTACTGGGAGCTTTTGACATTATATAATTTACGAATTAGCTCCGCCTAATATATTGTATTGAGTACTTAGTTGAATGTTGGCCTCACCAGCCGTTTAATACACACACAATATACATAGATATTGAGTGCATCTTGGCATTGAAAGCATTAAAACAGGATATATACATACACACATCGCTGTCATCATCATTTAACATCTATTTTCCAAGATATATATTAAAACATGACCATTTTCTGTTAGCAGAATAGACTATTCTAATTAAGTGAACTGCAGACTTGTGACCTTTTCAAGATCATGGAAATTGCAAAACAGCATTTCTCTGCAGTTTCTGACCACCTGCGTTTTTCAATCCCCATCTCACTTTTAACATTCTTGATGAGGTTATTGGTTCATTCTGTCTCATGAGCAGTGAAACAAGTATTTCATTTTACCTCTTCATTTATTTATAAACTTCTTCAAGTATTTCTTGAACACAAATTACATTTATTTTGGTTTGACTTTTACAAACCACAATTTAGCTACATTTTTTTTTTTCTGGCTTTGTTTTTCATTTTTGTCTATGTTATGTTTTTGAGATGATTAATGCTTGTTACGGTTTATGTATAGTTATCCGACTCACTTGTCACAGCTAATAGTAAATTAGAAAGTTTAACTATATATAAATACATTCTGGATATATTTATATGTGTATGTATTAATATAAAAGTATGTGTGTGTGTATATGTATGTATATATACATACTCACATATATATATATATATATATATATATATGTAGTCTAGCAGCCAACTAGACCGTATGACTTTAATAACATCACTAATAAGAAAGTAATGTTGTCTTTTGAGACTTCCCAGTGTAATGAAGTATTAAGAACACCCAGCAAACACCCACTTCCTGATTTCCTTGAAGTTTTCTTAATATTGTATATCTAATGAATTATCAGTTCAATTAGTTATTATTGTACTCCGTACAAAAATCTTTGCTGATAAAAAATATTTATATCTTTCAAATATTTTGTTCAATTGTTTTGTTGGCTTTTTCCCTTTTTTTTTTATGTTTCACGTTATATTTTTGCGTATGATTTCCATTTTATTCATAGAATTTTGAACAAAAATTACCAAATTTTTCAGTTCCTAGAGAGAAAAGTTTTTTCTTCAAAAAACTTATCTGTGAGTTCTGGCATTATTAAGAATGGGACATCATCATCATCATCGTTTAATGTCCGTTTTCCATGCTGGCATGGGTTGGACGGTTTGACTGATGTCTGGAGAGCCAGCAGTTGCACCAGGCTCCAATCTGATCTGGCAATGTTTCTACTGCTGTATGCCCTTCCTAACAGCAACCACTCCGAGTATGTAGTGGGTGCTTTTTACATGCTACCGGCATGGGAGCCAGTCAGGGTGTACTGGCATCGGCCACTTCAGTTGGTGCTTTTTACATGTTACTGGCATGATAGCCAGTCAGAGGGTAACATGGAAAGATGTTGAATGGGGTGGAGAATGAAGAAGAAAAAGAGAGATAGACAGAAAGGGATATGGAGGGAGGGAGACAAGGTAGGGGGATAGTTTGGGAAATGGAGGAGTGAGAGACATGGGGAAAGGGAGAGAGACACAGGGGAGGGGGAAAAAGAGAGAATTTTTGAGGATACCACAAAAGATGAGATTTTTAAAAAATACTCAAATTTGAGAAGGTAGAGATGTATTTGTTTAATCTAATTATGATTAATATGGATTTCTCCATGCTGGCATGGGTTAGACAGGGAGTTATTTCAGGCAACAAGCTTTTTCAGTTAGACTTTGACAGCTAAAGTGTTGTGAGTGTATTTGGTAGACAGAATCTGAAAGAAGCCCATTGTGTGTGTGCTTAGGGTGTGTATGTGTGTTTACCTTCAACTAAACATGATGAAACTCACTCACAATCATTCCATTATCATCAGACAAACAGCATTGTTTATTCCCAGTCTTCTGTGAAAGGTTTGTCAGGTTACATTACCTTACTTTGTAGCAGGTGAGGGTTGAGAACAGGGAGAGCATCCAGCTGTGAAGAATCTGCCTCACCAAATTCCATCCAACCCATGCAGCCATAGAATGATGATGATGATGATGATGATGATGCATGCCTTTCCTGTTGCCAACTTCTTCCTGCTTTTTCACATAAAGGATTTTTATATTCAACCGGTCTGTGAAAGGGTTAGGCGACTGCTTCTGTCTGTCATTGTGCAAGGTCAACGTCAGAACTGACTGGCAGAGTATCAGCATGTCTGTCTATTTTCACTCTCGCACTCACTCACTCACTCACACACTCACACCCACTCACTATCGCACTCACTCTCACACTCACTCACTCTCACACTCACTCACA
>NC_068989.1:95888734-95893002 GCF_001194135.2 Octopus bimaculoides
GCACTCACTCACTCACTCACACACTCACACCCACTCACTATCGCACTCACTCTCACACTCACTCACTCTCACACTCACTCACACTCACACACTCTCACACTCACACTCACACTCACTCTCACACTCACACTCACTCTCACACTCACTCATTCTCACACTCACTCACTCTCACACTCACACTCACTCACTCACATATGCATGATGGATTAACCCCTCTCGCATTCCAATTACTCTCACAAATCTGTTTCTTATTTCTTCACATTGTTTTGAATTAATCTTTATCTCACTTCTTTGATTGCAAAATTTCTAGAATAATATCGTAAGGTAGTTGTGGGAGGGCAGATCTGGCTGTTTTAAACACAAAACAGAATATTTGGGCTGGATGTGGATGGTGTAAATGTTAAAGGATTGAATGTAGTTTCCATCTGCAAAATTTACTCACAAGACACCAGTTGACTTGGGTCTATAACAGAGGACACTTGCCAAAGGTGACGCTCTGTAGAACGGAACTCATGACCCTGTCATTATGAAGTAAACTTCCTAACCATACGGCCATATTTTTATTCCATTCATTCATATTTTTGTTTTTGTTCATTTGTTGCTCTCAAATTGGAAAAATATTATTCAAACAGTTATAAAAACAAGACCTGAGAGTTTTGTTTGTATATTGTTATTGTAAATTGTGTAAGGTAACAGATATATTATACACAGACTTGTATTCCTATTAAGAATAGAATTCATGTTCAGTATATTTGATTAACCTTTTCCACCACCACCACCCCACCAACCAAGTCTAGTTAGCTATAATCAGCAAACTCTTTATTGTTAATACTTGTATCAATATGAAAATGAGAGGCGATGAAAATATTGTCTGTATATCAACTAAACTAAATGAGATTTTTATTACATGTAATAAACACGACTCCAAATAAATTGTAAAAAGAGAGAAAAAAAAGAGTTTATATATGTGTGTGTGTGTGTGTGTGTGTTTATTATAATTACTTGTAAACTGTTAGAGGATTACTGAAGATATTTTATAGAAGATATATTAAATGTACCTTCATAAATCCTCACTAATGTATTTTTGTTGCTTTTGTATTTTTTTTTTTATTAAAGACTTTTTTAATTACTTTATTTTTGCCCTACTTTATGGGGCCAAATATCTGGAGATGACACTGATGAGGTGAACTGGCAAATGAGTGAATAGATTCACTTGACACAGTTCTATTATATATATATATTTATATATATATAATGTAGGTGTGTACATATACACACATAAGCATGGTTGTGTGGTTAAGCTCACTTTGTATGATTTCGGGTTCAATCCCATGCCACAGCACTTTCATGAAGTGTATTATAGCTCCAAGCTGATCTCCATGTCAACGAAAGCCAGGTACAGAGGTTTATCCTTGGCTTGGTATTTCTCCTGCAGCTGTCTTACCAGTGGTGCTTTTTCCTGGCACGAACCCAAACTGCATCTCGTCTAATCTAACTCTCTCCCTAATTAGTCTCTTTCTTTGCAGCCTCATTAAATGCAAGTCAGCCATCATCCATGTAGACCCATTACTCATCATGATTCTATTTCACACACTGTCTTGCAACACAAAACGCTTCAAGTCTTTGGTCCCCACAATGCAGACCATTGGCAAATTTTTCCTTATCTGCTTCCCCTCTGGCTAAGTAAACCTGTCTCCTAGATTCCCTTCTAGCAATATGATACAATTCCCTGCTACCACTGTTCTTCCAGTCCTTACATGCCTGTTTCTTTACCTTGATGGCCATGTCAACTGCATTGTTCCACCCTCATGTTACCTTGGGTCAAGGGGAGACTTTGCACCATCCACAGATCTGGTCAGTAGCCCTCAATAAGTTGTCCCGTAGGAACCTCCAGTTGTCTTCCATACCATGTGATGCTATATCCTCCTCTGTTTCATCAAAGGCTTTGAGTAATACGTCCCTAAATCTCTGTCCATTCACAGCATCCTTAAGCTTCCAGATGCTTCTTTGCCATGCTGGTCGTCTTATATGACTACAATTTCACTTGGTTCAATAGTAAAAACATTTATTGGTATCCTAACATCCTTTCACATTTGGAGAATTTTGTATCATTGTGATATTAGGAGATCACTGTAAAGCAGCAGAATGAACAAAATTCTTGGTTTTTACCATTTTGTCTTAGTACAAAGAGATTATTACCATTTTAAAATGCTGGAACAACCAACATAGAGCTGATCATGGGAAAAGCATGAGGTGAAGTCCAATAATTTTGAGTGATTGTCCTTGACTCTTGTTAATTGTATTATTGTAGGTAAAAGAGGCAACTGTCACAAAGTTTTGGTATTAAATTTAGTAAATTTTGGTCAGTTTCCTTATAGCTAAGGAAGGTAACAATTGTAAACCATTTGAAACCTCTCACGGTCACTTGAGCTGCTAGAAATTGCAGCCCAAATGCTCTTACATCAGATCTCAATGCTGGATGTTCAAAAACAAAATGGTCAGATTTTCGATCCTGGGATCATCCTGATTCCAAAAAGGTATATGTCTGTATAGAGAAAATGTAGACTGACATACAGGGGTCCAGGACAGATAGAATTTCATTTTTATTTATATAGATATATATATATCCAAACATATACTCACAGTAATGTATAACTTTTTATATAATAATAAGGATTATGACAAAGTAGCATAAACATTACCTTTAATTTGCATTTATATATAAATACAGCCTCAAATATATATTTGTTTAAATAAAAATATTAACGCATGCACATACACACAATAAATATGCTTTCATCTGCTTAGTCTGTTGGAGTATTTCAACTGATCAAAATGTAAACTTTAATGTCCGTTTTGTCCTGAAGATCTTCCACCCAGGAGACTCAAAATGCAAAATTATATTATATATGCTTTGTAATTTAAATTGGATGTGAAGTGAAACAATTGTAAGCAATGTTATTTAATTAATAAATTAATTTATATCCATTGAATCTCTCCATTTTCAAACTTACACACACACACAGGAATATATAATTATATACACACACACAAAAATGTATAATTATAAAGATATGCCAGCATGGAAAACGGATATTAAACAATGATGATGATGATGATGACACCAGAGTAAGCACATAAATGTGAAAGAAGGTGGGGAAAAATTAGTTCTTGAATACTTGAGGTAGAGTAAATATGCTTTATTATTAAAGCTGCAAACACATCACACAAATGTCACAAAAAACTGCTACTCAGAGTGTCACATTGTCATCCATTGGGCATTTGTGATCCCACAACTGCCTGATGAATGGGTATGTGAAATTCTGAGTAGCAGATTTCTGTGATGTTTTTGCAGCTTTTGATAATAAAATATATATAAAGGCGCGCGCGCGCACACACACACACACGCACACACACACACTAAAATATGCAATTCATCATCAACATCTACTTTCCATGCTGGCATGGGTTTGACCAGGGCTGGTAAGCTGAGGGGCTGCACCAGACTCCAATCTGATTTGGTATGTTTTCTACAGCTGGTTGCCCTTCCTAATGCCAACCACTCTGAGAGAGTAATGGGTGCTTTTATGTGCCACTGGCATGGGTGCCAGTTGCATGACCCCAGTTTCTGCCATGACTACAATTTCACTTGGCTTGATGGGTCTTCTTCACAAGCACAGCATGATGCCAAAGTTTCTTGGACGTTTGTCATTGCCTCTGTGTGAGATCCAACACTCAAAAGGTGCTTTTATACACACACATACATTCACACACACACACACATACATAAAGTTTGTATCCTTTATATGGCGTTCCTACAATTTTGATTTTTGAAATGTTGTAAAGCCCAACAAAGGCAAAGTGATTTCTCATTAGGTTTTGCTATAACATTTCTGAAATTAAATTCAGACTTGATAATCTATTTCTTAATTAATTTTATTTCACTTCTACTTAAAGTATCAAGTATTCTAATGCAATTTGTTATCTTAGATGTCCAAGATATCTTCTCTTAAGTGTCTTCTCTTAAATTGGGATTATAATCTGACAGCTTCGTTATGTTTCAAATACATAATCTGTTTTCTCCGTGTCCACTAAATGCAACTTTTCTGATATTAACAACTTACATATCAACACAACGTTATATGTTTTATTTATTACTATAGGTATAGCTCTCTCTCTCTTTCTTTTTCTCTCTCACTCACTCACTCTCTCTCTCTCTCTCTCTCTCTCTCTCTCTCTCACACTATATATATATATATATATATATA
>NC_068989.1:95893169-95902454 GCF_001194135.2 Octopus bimaculoides
GGCACATAAAAGACACCATTTTGAGCGTGGCCGTTTTCGTGCGGGTGACACGTAAAAGCACCCACTACACTCTCTGAGTGGTTGGCGTTAGGAAGGGCATCCAGCTGTAGAAACTCTGCCAAATCAGACTGGAACCTGGTGTTGCCATCCGGTTTCACCAGTCCTCAGTCAAATCGTCCAACCCAAGCTAGCATGGAAAGCGGACGTTAAACGATGATGATGATATAATGAAATTTGCTTTCATTGGATTGCATACGTTATTCCTAGATATTTCACACAAAAACTTATGTTTCCTGCTTCTGTTATATGTTCCTATAGTTTATTCTTTGGTGTTCATTTGGCAAATTGGCAGTCATTAGAATGGAAGAGACAACACTTTACAGTACTTGAGTGTGTAGTGGAGGGGCAGTAATCTAGCTAATTTATGTGACAAGGGTCTGCTTCTATCAGTATTAATAGCGTGATATTCTTCAGTAGGCTTAAATATGAGGACTGCCATACTGAGGCTTCAGCACAACTCTTCTCTCTTCTTGCACTTGCTTCAAGTTGGCTCCCACTGTCAGTTCCAATCACCACTTTATACTCTTCCTCTATTGGAGAGCTGCATTGATAGTTGAGCAACTAACAGTGGAGTTGTTTCCCCTGCTTTCCTGCTCTTGTCGGCAGAACACACATCTGCAGCCACCAACAGATCATTCTCTAGTCGGAAGATGTCCTTTATCATTATGTTAGAAGACATTATTGTGCATAATATTTATATTACAGACCCTAATGCAAGTTCACAGGGAGCTCATAATGGAGCATTGTCTTTTTTCATCTGGGACACTATTGCTGCGCATCCACACATGCACGCACACACGCACACACACACACACACAATTCATTGTAGACCTCAACCAGACAATGGTCAATTACAGATATTCTTAAGTGTCTTATCCACAGGTGTATCATTTCCTCTCTCATTTCTGTTATGGCCTCTATTTTACCTAACTAGTTGGATCCATGCTACCCATGTTCCCTGCCCTCTCATACCCCACACTCTCTTCCCATAACACTTGTTGGCTTTGAGTCCACCCTGTCTCATGTTAATCATTGCACTCAGTCTTACCTTCCCAGAATCTTCGGAATCATCTGCAGGTGTTGACTTGCAATGGTTCAAGAAAGACATTAATGGAATCTGTGTGAATTATATTAGAAGAATGACAAAGGCCTTCTACCAGACAAGTAAAACAAGTATAGGGTTTAACCCATTAACATTTAAATTGGTCATATCCAGCCCTAACATCTTACTTTATGTTCAAACTAGCCATATCTGACCTCTCACCCATACCCTACAATGTCATTCTAAAAATAATCACATCATCAGAATTTCACAGCTATGAGATAATTGGTTAATTCAAAACAATGTGAATAAATAAGCATTACATTTGACTGAGTAATGTGAATGTTGAAGGGTTAACTTGTTGTCCTGCTATACTAAGTAACTGCCCAACTACTTTGTAGAGATAAGAATTCGAAAGAATAAAAGAAACCTCAGAAAAAAATAGGTTTGTCATTTGTCTGTTTTGAGAAGTTGAGTGGCATTGTGTTGTGTAATTGGTAAATTGCTCATTTGGCTAGCAATAAGACACAAGGTGTTGATCCCCTAAGCGGGACTGTATTTTCATCTGTCATGAATTGGTGCTTTTAATTTCCTAGTTTAGTTTACATTGAAGTTCTTAATTAATTCGCAATTGGATTCATTGTGTTATTTCACATATGTAAACATCTGACACATCTGATCTAGGTTAAGTGCTTTGTTTTGTTGGCCATTGATGTATATATCATCATCACCACCAGCGCTGGTTTTCTGTGTTAGCATGTTTTGGACTGGCTGTCACAGGCTAGGTCATTTCTTATGCAGAATTGATTTTCCACCTAGGTGGATCAAAGGATCACATGTGACTTGAGCACTGAGTTGAGTGTGGCTTCTATAGTTGGATGCCCTTCCTATTAATGACCAATTTACAATATCCTGTTTGCATTCCCTCATGGCACCAGCATTAAAAAGGTTTTCGTTTGCAAAACAACCCTGAAGGTCCTCTCTACCCTACATCATCTCCCACTTGTTCACCAATTTCTTTACTGGGAATATTTTATTGTGGCACTTAGTACTGGAGCAGATGCTGTGTGCCCTTGAAAATAAAAGAGATTTGGTGTTTTAAACTGTTGCTACCTTGTTGACAGAAAGAGATAGGGAGGAAAAGGAGAAAGGAGACAAGTTAATAATGCAGAATAAATAGATTTAGGTATCTTATTTCAGAGTAAAAGATTGTTGAAGATGCCCTTGTGAGTCCAGCTTCCAAGGGAAGGGTCCAGTTGTTATATACTTGTGGCCCAGAAAGGATTAGCTATTCTTGATATTAATAAATCAATGATTGTGCGACAGATACACAGACACATGGTAGGTTCAAGCTTTGGTTTTGATTTAATGCCAATTGCCTTTACTCGTTTTCAAATGTTTCATTATGTACAGTCACTGACATCTAAAATTTCCATATTACTTAATTATTGTGCCATTTCTCTATTCATACTTAATTATCTTTTGTAAATATATTTTTTAATTATTGTGTAGCAATAAAAAACCTTTATGTTCATGCCTATCTCCCACACACTAATGATTTATGGTGTAAGACGCAAGTTCTTCAAATTACAGTGTAGAATTACTAAAACTAGTAATGGTTCTTGTTAATTAGCAGAGCAGGAACTCAGCAAAATAACATTTACTATCAAATGTTTGGAGCAGGAGAAACTGTGAGCAAACGTTCTCTTTACTGTAAATGTCTGTGGTAGTTTGTTTGTTGTGAAGCAGTTGATTTATTAATAATGTTCCAAAACGGAATCTGTAAAATTGATGTTGGTGTGGCTGCGTGCTAAAAAGTTTACTTCTCAACTACAAGGCATGAGGTTCAATCCCACTGTGTGGTACCTTAGGCAAGTGTCTTCTACTCTAGCTCCAGGCCAACCAAAGTCTTGTGAGTGAAGTTGGTTCATGAAAACCAAGAGAAGTTTATAGCATGTGTGTGTGTGTGTTTGTCTTTGCCTTGACATCACATAATATTGGCGTTTTTTGCTTCCAGTCTTCCATGTAAGCATATCTGGTCGTGGAAAAATATGATTTTGCTTAGAAACAGATAAGGGTTGGCAACAGGAAAGGGATCCAGCAACAGAAAATCTGCCTGACCCATGCAAGAATGGAAAAATGAATGTCAAAATGCTGCTGATGATCTCTGTTTATGTTATGGTCCTTTTTCTCTTTCTACACTTTCCTTCTATTTGCACCATGTTGATCTTTTCCTATGAATGATCTTTCATTCCTCAATTCTTTGTTCGCATGCTTTGCCCATACCATTGTGCTCTTCCTTCTAGTATGTTACAGCTAATACTTGTACTCTACTCTGGTTGAAATTACACATTAGCAGAGCCTACTAACCCTATTGCTTTCCAGACTTTGCATATCCCTCACGTTCATCACTGATGCCATGACCCTGCTCTCTCTATTTTCTCCATTTCCCTTGAACCATTACAAAACATGTGAATTATATATTTTATCAAGTCAGAACTATAGACAAGATTTTTATTAGTTCCAATGTAAAAAAAAAAAAAGAAGCTTGGTTCAGTCAATCCTGTAGTCAGTGTGTCTTGTTCTCAGCTTGATATATGTTAAGATTCTATCTTTTACCTGCTTGATAATAAATATTTATCTTCCTTGCTGTTTACAAAAAGAGCAGAAAGCAAAATAGAAAGTTTGTTATTGACACACATTCATTGTTGGAATTTGATTGCTTGAGATGATAGGATGATCACCTAGGCATAACTAAAAGGAGGACTTTTCAACCACTGCCACCACTGTAACGTCAACATTTCCAACAGTAATTCATAGATTATGTTTAACCAGGGAATAACTGTTCTTGTTTCACTACATACCATGGCAGCAGCCATATTCTCTGGTCCAATACAAATTATGGCAACCAATCCGTGTAGAATGAGTCACAGGAGTGTAAACTGTAAAAGTGTGATGTATGTGGGTGATTGGAAGATGACGAATGTTGTAGATTGTTTCATTAATTAAGAAGTCTTTTGGTCAATTACCATATTATTGTTGTAGTTTATCCCTGAGTCAACCATGATTGAGAAGGCCTATCTAATGATCAAAGTGTTTCAACTCTGAGCCATCCTGTCTTTTAGGAGTCTGTAGATTACATTATCTAATGTATTCTGCACTTTTAAAACGGTAGGTTGAAATTTGAGAGAGAGATTTGGCTGCTGTTTTTAGCAAGCTGTGTGACCATTGGCTGAAGATTCTGTACAGCATACAGGTGCCTCCTGCACAGATTTTCTTCTCTTTGAAGCAGTTTGAACATCTACTCTGGTGTTTTCGACTGAATTACTTTGTTACTAGTATGTAATTCTCTGCCTATCCCTGTGTACTCTAGGAGTAGACAACCAACTGAAAAACTGGCGACTCTTATCCTGTCTTCAATATTGTTTGCTGCCTGCAGTCAAAGCAATTAAATCTTAAATGGCCTCAGTCCATTTAGCTGTAAAAGAAAAAAAGGGGGAGGAACAACTTGCTACTGAAAGCAGTTGCGACAGTGTGAAATGAATATATTTTGTTATTTTGCAGCACTGACTTTCAAATGACCTTCAGGTATAGCCTGGAAAACAGTGGTTCCACCAAACTGACTTATCCTAAATTCATTGCAGGAAGACAATTCTCTGTGGTGTCTTCACAACATATAAGTTCACAAGGTTTACCATCTTAATTAAATGCTTCAAATTTTGACACAAAACAAACAATTTTAAGGGCTCAACTTGTACTTATTTTGGTTGACCCTGGAAGGAAGAAAGGCAAAGTCAACATCAGTGGAATTTGAACTCAGAATGTAAAGAGCCAGCATTTTGCTTGACCTACAATTCTGCCAGCTGTACCTCTTTAAATAATATGCCAACCCCCTCTGGCCCCTGTGCCAGTGGCACATAGAAAAAGCATCCACTACACTCTCAAAGTGGTTGGCGTTAGGAAGGGCATCCAGCTATAGAAACACTGCCAGATCAGACTGGAACATGGTGCAGCCTCCTGGCTTCCCAGACTCCCAGTCTAAACGTCCAACCCATGCCAGCATGGAAAATGGACGTTAAACGATGATGATGATGATGTCACATGTATTTGTTTATTAAAACACAGTAAATAGATTTCTATTAATTATAAATGTACTACTGAAGAAAGTTTAGTAATTCTATAACTCAGGTTAATAATACTTTATGCAAATCTGAAATCCCCAAATCTCCATGATTTAGAGGCTTGGGAATTTGGTTGGTGTGTTGCTGTTGTACGCCTTGTATCTGGTCAGCAGATGTGAATAACCCTCCCTTCCTTGTGTTGGGCTTGCTCAGTCTCGTTAATACTCAAGAGTTATTGTAATAGTACCTCCTTCATGGATGCATTACTTGTCACATGTTTTGTGCTGTACTTTGAGTTGAAACATTTTAAAGATCCACAAATAACTCTACCAGTTATTTGCAGGTAGTACAAATAGAAAAAGAGGTAAAATATGCAATCATTTTAAAAGCAAACATATAAAATTGGATACACTGCTACTTTTAATCACCTTGGATGAAAGATTATCAGCCTGTACTAAGGGTATTATGCGAATATCTGGGAGGCAGTATTCCCATGGCATACAAACGCAACCATATTCACTAACAAATATTCTGGATAGTCTCCAGGAAAAAGTTATCACTAATGCTACAAACTTGTCTTTTACCATTATTAAGCATTCTTCCTCTCTGAACAGAAAGTCCATTCCCACCTTTGTTAAAGAAGTAGTTTTTAATTGGAGTAATTTGTATGTATTCCCTTCATTAAGACTGAATTAAAATTACACAGCAAAATTAAAATTATATAATTCTGGTACCATGTTTCTTGCAATCATTATGGTTCTTTTTTTCTAAACTTTTTTTCATTGTTTACTGTATTTATGTGTATGTAACATGTACTTGCTTATGATGTACTCCATTGTTTGAGAGCAAAGAAAGAGTAGAAATCTATAAACAGACATCCTTTTGTTTAGGATAATTATCTTTAAGGAAGGTGGCATAATTAAAAATGAAAGTAGCAGAATGAGCAATCTACAAAAATAACTTGACTTTCCTGAATTACTGACATAAATAAGTAAATTCTTCAAATTAGGAAGAATTGTGTGTCAATTCCATCCTTTCTTTTTCAAGAAGGTTTTTGAATTTCTTATCTGCAGCATTAGAGATTCTGTCTTGTCCATCTTGTAATATTATATATTGAGCTGTTGGGATGCTGTTGGACTTGTTTCCTATGATAGACATACATCTTCATTCATAAATTTCTCTTACAGAAATTTACAAAGTAATAATATTTTTTTAAAATTTTATTTTTAATAAGGAACGTGTATGAGCAATGCCACCTTAATAAGTTTACTAAATTTTTTGTAACGATGAAATTCAGAAATAAAAACAATCAATAATAATAACTTATTTTCTAATTTAGGCACAAGGCCAGCAATTTTAAGGACTTGGGGTTTGGTAAATTCCATTGATTCTAGTACTTAACTGATGTTTTATCATTTCTGGAAGTATGAGAGCCAAAGTTGGTGTCAGAAGGGTTAAATAACAATTAACCCGATCAGTTCGATTTAATTGCCAGCTGCCAAAAGAACCCTCATTGGAGCATAATTTCATATCAAGACAAAATACCAATTGGAGTTCATATATATTCATTTCTTTCCAAATTGGTCTGAAGCCGAATAAAAAGCATGCTACTGGAGGAATGAAAGAGAAGAAAGTTATTCTAAAAATTTTAAAAAAAAAAAAAAATCTTTTAAATGTGATGACATTCTGTTTCAATTCAACTGCTCAGGTTATCTAAGACAGGGTTTGATGTTGAGATATCAAGATGAGAGATACGTCGACCTTCTTTTCTAGAATGGAGCATTTCTTAATGATGGCTAAACTAATCTAATCAACCAAAAGAACATTTTAAATACTCCGATGGGAAGTTTATCATCATCTAAATATAGGAATATTTACAAAAGCAATTTTCTTTGTGCAAGTGAGGAATATTGAAGCAGGAACAAGCAACTGCAAAAAAAATAAATTAATAAATAATAAAATAATAATAATAATAGTAAATAAATAAAAATGACCTCTTTTGTTGGTAAATAGTATTAAGTGAAGGAAATAAATTGGCATAAAGAAAATCTGATACTGACATAGTTTAACTGAAGGCAAGGTAAATAAGCAGAGGTCAAAACTACTCCAGCCTGTTTAATCAATATCAATGTATAAAAAAAACAGGATAACATTAAAGCTTCTATACTAATAATTTTATGCATGCATGCATGTGTGTATACACGCATACATATAGAGATAGACAGGTACATAGCATATATATGTGATATATGCTATGTGTTATATATATATATATATATATATATATATATATTTAGCAGAGTTTCTTATATGGTTAAAGAGAATAAATATATATATATATGTATATATATATATATATATATATATTGGAGTGACTATAAAAACCATAATAAAGATGATGACAAATCTCATGTTATCACATTTAAAGCTTGCTGGATATAGATAAAACCATTATATAATATAAAAA
Organism: Octopus bimaculoides; assembly: GCF_001194135.2. Taxonomy (NCBI): domain Eukaryota; kingdom Metazoa; phylum Mollusca; class Cephalopoda; order Octopoda; family Octopodidae; genus Octopus; species Octopus bimaculoides. The sequence continues at coordinate 95,900,860 of NC_068989.1, forward strand.
CATTGCTATATTTTCCAAGTTTGATACATATACACATGCATATATACACATGTTCATAAATAGATAAAGTAAAATGCATACTTATGGAAGTGCCCACATATGCAAGCACATGCACACACACACACACACACACACACACACACACACACACGAGAGGCTGAGAGAGGAAGAGAGAGACAAAAGCATATTCACTCACTGACTCATGCAGGCATACATAAATTCCGTTTGGTACAGGCACAAATATGCTTGTGCATAAGCATACACATACTCACACAGTCATGTGTGTGTATGTACACGGATATGAGTGCATATTCACAAACTTCTGCTTGCACACGCACACACGCACACACACACACACACACACACACACATGTATCTCCCTCACTGACTGACTACTAGTACAGTCTGGGGTTTTTTCTACCTGCATTCAATTATCTTTTTGTTTTGTTTTTCTTTTTTCTTCTCACTCTTTTTCCACCAATAAAATAGTTTAACCAAGTTATTAAATAGCTATTAGAAAAAAAAAAATCTGATCTACTTTAGCAGGAGATCAAATAGCATTCTGTTGGAGAAGAAAGAAAGAAAAAAACATAACGAGAACTATAGGAAATGATTGAATGCAAATGGTGTGGAGAGAGAGAGAGAGGAGGGGGTGGTACACACACACAGAGGCAAAAAATAAATAAATAACTGTTCTCATCAATTGTAATCATAAGGGATTCCATTGGTAGATAATTGTTGATAATGTCGACAGTATTAACAGCAAGTTCTATTGTTGGCATGACTCTTTCCATTCTCTCATCAACATAATATTTATGCATTTTCTTTTTTTTTTTTTTTGCATTGTATCTTTTTGTTTAATTTTTCTATTTTCAAATTCTTTCAGTAAATAAAGAAATAACTGAATCCCATGAATGGAAACAGAAGGCAATGTTGTTGATGTTTCATTTAGATTGTTCTTTACCTAACGTGTGGGGGGATGGACTTTTAGAGTGGGGGGATGGACTTTTAGAGTGGGATCTGAGTTTTACTGAAAATCAAATGTATGCTTTAGTTCCAATTTCTGTGTGCTGTGGCTCTTGTTCTGCTTCTGTCCTGCCATTAACATCTTTGAGAAATGCATAAACAACACAGACATATACACACACGGCAGTAACTTCCGCCTACCAAATTCAATCACAAGGCTTTGGTCGGCCCGGGGCTATAGCAGAAGACACTTGCCCAAGGTGCCACGCAGTGGGACTGAACCCGAAACCATGTAGCTGGGAAGCAAGCTTCCTAACCACACAGCCATCTCCGTGCCTACTCATGCCCGCATGTACATATATATACGACTGGCACCCATGCTAATGTCGTCTCCTTCATTGCACACGAAACTCGGCTTGCGAAGACCTGTTGCGGCAAGTGAGATCGTTGCCAGTGCCGCTGGACTGGCTCCTGTGCAGGTGGCACATAAAATACACCATTTTGAGCATGGCCATTGCCAGTACTGCCTGCCTGGCCTTCATGCCGGTGGCATGTAAAAGCACCCACTACACTCTCGGAGTGGTTGGCATTAGGAAGGGCATCCAGCTGTAGAAACATTGCCAGATCAG
>NC_068989.1:95903309-95909964 GCF_001194135.2 Octopus bimaculoides
CAAACTGTAGAGTTATATTATTAGAAAATTAAATTGACTGCAGTCATTCTTTTCCTTTTTCAAACTTACATATATATATATATATATACATACCACACACACACACACACACATTATCTATCTTAATATATAGTGGTTGTCTACTCCTTATGTACTTACACCTTAGATCCACCATGGCATCTGATGTGGGTTTTTTTAAACTAGACACTCTTCTGAAAAGACACCTACATGAACTGCATATCTACTTTGGACCACCAAGAGCTACAGTTAGGTTCTGATCTTTGTGTATCTTAATATGTCTTTTGAGGCATCCATTAGATTCATAGACCTTGACAGGTCAGCACAGAAAGATAGGCAGAATAGTTGGTGGAGATTTGTTTTCCATGGGTCTGCAAATGAGACTTGAGCCCAGCAAGTTACCTGTGTATGTACATATACACACATACATAAAATACCAACTCACATTTATGTAGGCATGTTCTTTCTTCTAAAATAGCAATCATGTTCTTCGCGTAGAAGGGTATATATTAGATAAAGCGCTTCCAATATACGTAAGACATGGATCCAATAGCAAAAATGGAAAAAATAAATAAACTATGAAATTCTATGTCATTTCCCATAATGGCTGCATTGGTATAATTTCTCGTTTCAAACTGTGATGTTGGAAGAATGATGAGAAATGATAAAACATCATGTAGGAATGGTAAATAAAAGAGTGACTTTGTCTAATATTTAAAGATAGGAAATAGCAGAAATGATATACTTCTAATTCCCAAATATCTCATTTGTTGGACCATCCCCAACATCACAAGTAATCTTCCTTGCATCATGGGCTGTTTCTATGCCATTCTGAGGTGTGTGTGTGTGCGTGCAAGGTTAATGGCTATTAAACTAGATTCAAGAATTTCTGAATGTTTCTTCAACACGAGACGGTTGGTTCAGAAGAGAAGCTTTAGTCATCACACTGTGGCCATGCTGGAGCACTGCCTTAAAGAAGTTTTGGCAAATGAATCAACTCTCATACTTAGCAGCTCAGTGAAAGGGACCAAAAGAATAAACTATAGGGATGTAAACACACCAACACCAGTTGTCAAGCAGTGGTTTTGGGGCACACACACACACACACACACACACATGTATGACATGCTTCTTTTCGTTTCCCTCTACCAAATCTACTCATAATGCTTTGGTTGACCTAGGGCTATAGTAGAAGACACTTGTCCAAGGTGCCATGCGGTGGAACTGAACCCAGAACCATATGGTTGGGAAACAAACTGCTTACCACATGGCCATGTTTGCATCCATCATTTTCCACATGTTTTAATCCTTTGCTTGTAGCAGTGATATTTCGGTCCTGCCATGTCCCTGTGTTCAAGATGTTTTCTTTCCAGCCACGTTCTTTTTTGGGTTGGTAACTCAAGGCATGGCAACTTGAGAAAATGTCTTCTGGCCACCGAAAACTTTGTGAGTAGATTTTCATCATCATCATCATCGTTTAATGTCCGTTTTCCATGCTGGCATGGGTTGGATGGTTTGACTGAGGTCTAGAGAGCCAGTGGCTGCACCAGGCTCCAATCTGATCTGGCAATGTTTCTACAGCTGGATGCCCTTCCTAATGCCAACCACTCCGAGAGTGTAGTGGGTGCTTTTTACATGCCACCAGCACAGGAGCTAGTCAGGCGGTCCTGGCATTGAACATGTTCGGATAGTGCTCTTTACATGCCACCGGCATGGGAGCCAGTCAGGGGGTACTGGCATCAGCCACGTTCAAATGGTGCTTTTTCCGTGCCACAGTTGTCAAAACACTGAAAGAAGCCCGTTGTGTGTGTGTGTGTGCGTGTGTCTCTTTGTCTTGATTTTTTGTGATAGTTGTAAATGAGAATCATTATCATGTAAATTGTTAACTGTTTCTAGTTTTTTGTGTAAACATGTCCAGCCAAGGGAAAATATTACCTTGGAAACAGGTGAGGGTTAGCAACAGGAAAGCCTGCCAACTATCAAAAATCTGCCATGATGAATCCCATCTCAGTATTGCAATGATGGATAAATAAAAAAAAAGATATTATTCTATTATAAATCTACTCGTGAGAGGGTTTAAAGATTGTAATTTATTTAAAGGATTTGAATAATTTCAGGCATGGCTATGTGGTTAAGAAGTTCACTTTGTAATCACATGGCTTTGAGTTCAGTCCCTCTGCACAGCACCTTAGGCAAGTGTCTTCTACTACAGCTTTGAGCTGACCAATACCATGTGAATGAATTTGGAAGTGGTAATTGTGCAAGTCCATTGTGTGTGTTTGCATTTGTGTTCCCCGTGAACTGCATCACCACTCGAAAACCATTGATGTTTTACTTATGTTCCAGTAACTTAGCTGTTCAGCAAACGAAACTGATAGAGTAAGTACCAAACATAAGAATAAGTCCGGGGGGAGGGGGTTGATGCTTTTGACTACAAAAGCCTCTTCTGGGTGTTGCTCCAGTATGGCTACTGACCAATAACTGAAACCGATAGAATTTCAGTGTTGATTTATTTATTTATTTATTTATAGGTCATTTGAAAAGATTCACACATTTTAAGAAGAAAAAAAACCCTCAAAGTTCTCCATCAGCCATTCAAAATGCAAAGCAAAATGTCATGATCCATTTCATCTGTGTTTTATGTTCGTTTCCTCAACTCTTGTGAACCATGTGGATGTGCAACATGTCTTCCTTTTAAATTATCTTTGTACTTGGCAGGTTTGGCAATTAATAAACAGTGTGATGGAACATCTCTTTACTGATAGGATAATTTTGTTCTAAATGGCACACAGTTTTATCAAAACATCCAGTCAATTATTCAGCTGACTGATTTGGCCTTGATGTTCAGATTAAATACAACTGAGGAATTTCAACCAATTATTTTTTTGTTTTTTATCACTTTTGTATTTTTATTTTCATTCTGGTTGAAAAGGGATGATTTCGTTGCAAATTGAAACATTTTTATAGGACTAAATATTAGTATTTATACAATGGCATTGCCTTTCCTAGTGCCAAACACTCAAACATGAATGTGTCTGGAGTAGCAGAGACATATCGTTGATGAGGGTACGAATGGAGAAGAAAGAACTCTGAACCTAGCTGAATGATTAAACAATTCGTTAGATAAACTAGTTGACTAATAATAATATTGGATGTAAAATATAAGCTAATATATAAAATTTTGGTCCAGCCAGATTCTTGCAACTTGCTATTTCACCTGTGGCTGCACATGGTCACATGGCCGAAGCTACGGGCATGGCTGCAGGTTTATGAAAGATCTTTTCTCAACCATAGGGTTTCTGGTTCAGTTCCACTGTGTGGCACTTTGGTCAGCCTGAAACTGCAGTAGAAGACACTTGCCCAAAGGCTTGTGAGTGGATTTGTTAGATGGAAACTGGAGAACCCCTTCATGTGTGTGCTTTGGTGGAGGTGGTATAAAGTGTAGTTTAAAGCAGCAAAAGTTTTGCTGGTTAAAAAAGTAAAGAAATTGTCTTCTGCATAAAATAATCTTTACTAATCAACAGATTGTTTTTTTTCTAATCTAGACTACTTTTTGGCTCACATAGCAGTAGCAATGTCCTGTGTGTATTAGTAGTGCCCCAATAAAGACATTGTTTTCATGAGTTACTCTTGGTATGTAACCCAGACATGCAATGTTAAAAACTGAAGCCTTACAATTCCAGTATGGATATATAAAAGTTCTGCATACCCTCTTTCCAGCTGTCTCGAATAATAAAGAATTATGTTAAAATAAAATCTAATTTTTTTAATTTGCATCAATTACCAAAGATTAGAAATTTTAAGAATTTCATTAGAAGTAAGCTAAAGGTTGGCAGCCACTGTTGGTATGTTACCATCCTCTTCATTTGGTGGTTTGACTAACGAGACTGACAGAATAAGTATCAGGCTTTAAGAAAAAAAGTACTAGGGTTGGTTCGCTTGGCCACACTTCCCCCCCTTCACGGTCACAGTCGAATGACTTAAGCAAATAAAGGGTAAAAGGCATCTGTTTTATGTCTCTTCTTTCTTAATTCTAAATTCATTCTTCTAATCTTGTCAAACATCATGAAGAAATGATTATCTCCCTTGCATTAACTGTCCACTCGGGGACTGCATGCATTCATTTATAGATTTTAGACAGAGACAGTATGCCTTGGTGGAGCTTTTGAAAGGGTTAACAATTGGTCAGGGTTGAAGTAAATAATTTGGTTTGTAGTTATGCTGTAGATGCAGGATCATTGAGAAATGTGTGTCTGTGTGTGGTCTATATGATGATGTTTGGCATGCTAAATTGATAAAATGCCAACAAAAGCAAAAAACAGTAAAATAAAAAAAAAACACACACTAACAGAAATGTATTAAAAATATTAATCAGTAATGGTGAAAAAAAAAACCCGCCTAAGACGTAATTACATAAACTTTATTAACTTATCTGTCATTTTATGACATCCAACATCCGACATCCATCCGCCCAACTGGCAGGTTCTACCTTTGTCTCACTTGTCTAACACAGTTGCTATAGCAACACATGATCTATGAGCCTTTTCCATTGTATATTTCCAGGTTACTGCTAGATATAATTTCTACTACTATTTATATTTTTACTACCAGACAAATCGCCAATATAAAAAATAAACAACACAAAATATTTAAATGAGAACAAATTTATTGCTTGTTTCCTTTTGGCAACAGCCACAGTTGGTTGTTATGTTATTTTTGAAAGCCTTTTCCTTTTCTTTTTCTTTTGCTTTTTAATAGTTCACCTTCAAAGAGGGAGAAGGTCCTTTTAAGGAAGACCCTGACCACTTGCTTAATATTATCTTAGCATGGTTATATGGTGAAGAAATTCACTTTGCAACCATATGGTTTTGGGTTCAATCCCACTTTCTGGTAGCTTGAGCAAGTATCTTCTACTGTAGCCTTTGACCAACCAATGTCTTTTGAAGAAAGCTAACATCTTGGAAAAAGGTTGGGAAGAAACTGCAACTGATTAAACAAGATAGAAGAAAGCAATCCATGATGGAAGGGAGAACTTTGAAGCAGCTCGAAGAAATCACAAAAGGTTGAAGCTAGAAAGGGTGTGGGCGTGATATTTTCTGGAAATGTATGTGACCAGAGTGAGCAATGAATAGGGGAAATTCTGTAGATAAAGCAAATCTTTTATAACAGACAATACTGACTCAACCATTATTTACGTTTTGAATTAAAAAGTAAAACATGTGTCGGCTTAGAGTGATGGTTTGCCAGAATACTTGTTTCTAAATCCAAGTATGCTTTTGTTTTCAGTTGTGTTAGTAAATCTTCACTTTTAATATTAATGACTTGCTCACTGTATGCTAGGCATTCTCTGGTGACATCATCCACATGCAAATGAGTTATCTCATGTCAAACATCTGCTGCTTCTTTCAGCATAGATTTTGGTAAACTCCTACAGTTGATACTTGACAATCTAATTACTTTCATCAGCACCTAGACAATCATTAGTAACATGCAGGTCTAATTAGCGAAATTCATACTCCCACCTTGTGAATAAAATCTTTTGGATAAAACTGTCAAATGAACTCCAGTTGTTGGGACTTGCCATCTCTTGTAATATTCTGTAGCACAATGACTACAAATTCCATTTCAGGCTCAGAAATGTTTACCATCTAAAATTACAACAAACTGATGGGTTTTAGTTTAGCATACCCTTGACAATTACAGGATGGTCTGGATGCCAGGTTCTAAGCAATTCTAGATTGTATCCAAAATAAAGTCATAAAACTGGTAAGAAATCATTTCTTTCCTTACACCCACAATAACGACAAGCCTGACAGTAGTATTCTTGCTCATTTCTTCTTCTACTACTACTACTGCTACACTGTCTGTTTCTTTGAATACACACACACATATATCCCTTATTCCTAAACACACACCCCAACACACATGTGTCACCTCTCAGCATCACTGTTGTGTCTTACCTCACTGATATTATACTGTGTGGTTTTGGGCTCAATTCCATAGCACAGAACCTTAGGTAAAAACTTCCATCTAGCATCAGGTGGACTAAAGTTTCATAAATTAGATTTTAGAAGGAAAGTGCATGGAAATTTATTGTTGGAAGGTAAATTTAATTCTGTAGCCAAGTTTAAAACCATGAACTGCTCTTTGGATGTCTTAAGCAGAACCACTCTGATGCTAAGATTTGGACCTGATCTTTGATGTGAGAATGATCTCCTCCCTTTATCCTACCAATGTGGGTATTTATATATCATCTGTAATTTTAGGGTTGTCCCTTCATCAAATCCATACCAAACCATTTAGAATGAAGAGCACAACGTATGTGGTCAGTAATACCGGATCAAAAGCATCAAGTCCAACAAAATACATATTTTCTTCAGATATTCTTAGATGGAGTCGCTGCTATCATCGGTTTTCCAACTGATTATAACTGCGACTCCATCTAAGAATATCTGAAGAAGGAATTGCATTCCAAAATATCAACGGACTATGGATAACTAAATTAGAACAAGTATATAGTCCATTTTTTGTATTATAGTGCATTGTTGTACCATTCAAAACCTTTTATTCTTTGCAAACAATACACAATGCTTCAAGTGAACTACAATACTCTCCTATATATATATATATATATATA
>NC_068989.1:95910183-95914829 GCF_001194135.2 Octopus bimaculoides
ACACACACACACACACACACACACACATTTGTCATCTATATTATGTCCCTTTTTTTTCCCCAAGACTGGCATGGCTTAGACTAAACTTTTTGAGGCAGATTTTCTAAAGTTGTATACTCTTCCAGTCACTGAATCCAAGATACACTTTTTTCATTTATCTGAAAACCACAAGATTTTGAATTGAAATTCTTAACCACCGTAGCATACTCGAAATTACACACACACACAGACATACACTTTATAGGATTTCTTGTGGAATAATGCAGCCATTAACATTTATCTGGATTGAATATTTTAGTCTGTGTAATTACATAATCCTCATTTGATATTCTGTCTCTCCCCAATGGACATAAATTGGTCGTGTGTGAAAACTGATATATTTTTCTTCGTAAATGAATATCAAATACTGCAGTCTTTGCTATTGTAGACATTTTCTGTAGTTGGTCCTAGAGTAGAGTAAATAATTGAAATTAATAGAATAACAACCTATTGTTTCTAGCACTGCCCAAGACTCCTTCAGAAGAGTTTTCACTGCTCATTCTTTATTTTCCTCCTTCGTTTCAGCTCTTGGTATTACACTTAATTATGGTCAGTTTTCCACAAATGATTGTACGCCAAACAACGTCATTTGTATGTGATACTCGTTTGTAACCATCACATGATGTCAAGGCAAGAACACACACATACACATATATATATACATGCATACATGCCAAGCTTTTATTAGTTTCCAACTATCAAATCCACCCACAAAGCATTGGTCATCCTTGGCCTATAATAGATGTTTGCCCAAGGTACCATGTAGTGAGACTGAACCCAAATTAGGTGGTTCTTGTTAATCCCACAGCCATTCCTGCATCTAAAACAAGTTAAAAAGGTAAAAAGGTTCTTATCTAAAATTTCTGTGAATGTTCATATTTCAATCTAAAGAATTTAAAATTAGAGATTTTGTATCCTGGAATTAGAAGTAATGTCAGTTTGCTTTTGAGTTGCTTAAACTTTGTTCTTATCACTTCTTCTCAATCATGGGAAGATTACATTACTTCTTTTCTTTTGAGACTGGTTTTTGTCATGGGACTGTCGCCATGCTGGATCACTGCCTTCATAGATTTTGATTTGGTACTTTATCAATTCCTGTTTACTGAATGGTTCAGTTATCTTTTGTTGTAAGTCAACACTCGTTATTGTTGTTTAACCCCAGATCAACTTTGAGTGAAGAAACCTATCATGGCAAACCAATAGTGAAGGCCATCTCAGTGGTTAGTGAAAAGGGCATAGGGTCAAGAGGTTCCTTTACTTTTGTTGAGGACATGATAACCCCTTCGTGCTGGTGCTCTGACAAACTACATGCTTTGGCTGGTGATAGGATAAGCACCCATCTACAGGAAGTAATCTAAAACTAAAACATACAAGCAAGCAGTCTTCTGGGTTAGAGTATACCCTGCTATAATTATCTGGTGTTTTTAAGGGATTACATTGTTTAAAATGTCCTTCCTTATTCAAGACCTTGGTATCTAAGGCTCATCTAACTGTTATTTCAAGCGATCTCACAGAGGCTCCCTCATTACTTTGCGTTTGTCACAATTTTCTATTCAAGTGTCAGAAACCGTGTTCTATAAGCCAGCAGCTCTGTTCAGTCAACAGACTAAAGTCACGCCAAATATCAGTGTACATATTTGTGTGTGTGTGTGAGAGAGAGAGAGAGAGAGAGCAGGATAATGTACTGAAGAAAGCACATTACGAATAAATTAAATTTGAATATTGATTTTTGTACATCTGTTAAATAAGTGACATTATATAGGAAAGGTAATAAACTAAAAAAATTTTTTTTAATTTTTAAATCCAACACATTGTAATATTCAAAACTGAAATTTATTGTTTATCAATAAATGTTTAACCCTGGAATTTACATATATTTAACATTTATTCGGTCTTTTCAGTTCCTCAGTTACCGGCAGAAGAAGGGAATAACAAAAGCAGCTCTTCTTGAATAATCATGGCTATTGGTACATTAGGATGGAAATAATGTACTTTGGAAGTTTTCAACTAGAAAGGAACATCTTTGAAAATAATGGCTTTTCTATGCATGCGTCTGTGTGAGTGAGTGTATAATATGCGTATACATCATCACTACCATCATCCTCATCACACTCACACACACATATATGGATGTTCCTGTCTGTGAATGCATGCACATTCATTAAGTCATATTCCATAACTCCATTCTTTCCTCATCAGTGAATATAATTTCTTCAAGGTAAACCACCAAGATAGATGTTGATTTCCTCTTAGTTTTTTTTTTTCTTTTTGTTTTTTAGCTATTGGTGTCAAGTCTGTGACCCTAGTGGTTATGATGTTGGGCTCATCAATGATTGTTTGTGAGTTCAATTCCTTGACCAGAAGACCCATTATATCCTCGAACAAGACTTTTCAGTTTACCTTGATCCAGTCTGTTTGGCTGAAATGAGTTTCAGCCAACAGCATTGATGCAGCCTTCTTCTCTTCTTTCTCCGGTTGTCATGTCTTGGATGTTTCATTTCCAGCAGGGTATCCATGTATACTCATAAATACCTTGGTACCAAAAGCAATTAAAAGAAAATCAGGATACATACTTTAATGTCTTACTTTTGGATGGCAACTTATCTCTATTGTCAGATTAGTTGTGTAGGAAGTTTTCCATGGATTTGTTTCAAACACAGAATAACTCAACATAGCAGACATGCTGTATTTGGAACCAATAACATTTTGACTAATTGTTTCTTTAATCCAGAGCAGCCAGCTCTCTGGTTTGTGGGTTTCTTCTTCCTTCCTTCACACCAGACTCAGTGACCTCGGAAATGGTCATTGGCACTGCCTTTTCTCCTGACAATAGAATTAAATAAGCATGCGCACGCACACACACACTCTCTCTCCCACTCTCACTCCCCTTCTCGCCTTAGATTTATGGTTAATGTATCAGCAAACGATAACAGAATTCCTTCTTTGACATGAGAGTATGATAGTTTCGTCTGAAGTGTTCCAGGCAACTTTCAAGATGTTCCATCTGGAAATAAATAAAAACTTTTCCAGATTCCTTAGAATTGGGCTGGTATTAAGATACAAAGCACACTCTGAGTGTTTTCGGGTCATCTTTTGTTTTGGTTTCTTATCCAGATAAAACATCTTGCAGATCCCTTTTCTATGGCCTGACTCCGACCACTTTCTTGAGAGTCAAAATCGATAGATAGAAACTTAATGAAGGCACAGAGTATGTGTGTGTCTCTAAACGTGTGTGTGTGTGTGTAAGCATGCGTGCAGATATGTCTGTACGTAATCTTTTCCTTTTTTTCTTGTGTCTTCACATGAAACCAGCTGAGCAGAAAATGGAAATATAATGTCTGTGTTCCTGATAACGATACAACCTGCCAATCTGCATTTTTGAAGTCTCGTGGAATGAAAGTTCTCTTAACCCTTTAGCATTCAGATTTCTCTGTCAAATGTGATTCTTATTTATTCTCATTGTTTTGGATTTATCCTGCATTGTCTTGTTACCTTGTGATTTCGATGATGTGATTATTTATATTCAAAATGACATTGTAGGGTAAGTGTGAGATGTCAGATCTGCCCGGTTTGAACTTGAAGCAGGTAAAATATTTTGGCTGCATATGACTGGTTTATATGCTAAATGGTTAAGAAGGTAAGGTTGGCAACAGAAAGAGCATTCAAGCATGAAATCTTGCCTTAAATATGTCTCCACTTAGCATAGAAAGCAAGGAAGTAGATTGAACAAATATTTCTATTTGTGTGTGTGTGTGTGTGTGTGTGTGTTATTACAATTGAAAAATTTTCATTCGTTTAACTTCCATTTTTCCATGCTGGCATAGGTTTGGTCTGAGAATTCTTTGAGAAAGGATTTCTTTAGCCAGGTGTTCTTTATGTACTCCAAACTTTACCTGTTTCGCGAATATGGAATTTTTTTTTTGTTCCACGAGTTTTCAAAAGAACAAAGCAACTGGTTAGAATGTCAGCACCAGCACTACTTTGTTCCGTTGGTGACAAGTGTGGACTATAAATGTTGACAGGAGCATGACTGTGTGCTTAAGAAGCTTGCTGTGCAACCATGTGGTTTCCGGTTCAGTCCCACTGTGCAGTGCCTTGGGCAAATGTCTTTTACTCTACCTCCAAGTCAACAGATGCCTTGTGAATGAATTTGGTAGAAGGAAACTTTGTCGTACCACTGCTTGACATCTGGTATTGGTTTGTCTACATCTTTGTGGCTTAACAGTTTGGGAAAAAGAGAAGGATGGATTACATATTTTTTTGATTCATTCACAAGACTTTGGTCAGAGCAGAGCTATGATTGAAGGCATTGAGCTGGCAGAACCGTTAGCACGCCGGGCGAAATGCTGAGCAGTATTTCGTCTGCTGCTACGTTCATCATCATCATCATCATCATCGTTTAACGTCCGCTTTCCATGCTAGCATGGGTTGGACGATTTGACTGAGGACTGGTGAAACCGGATGGCAACACCAGGCTCCAGTCTAATTTGGCAGAGTTTCTACAGCTGGATGCCCTTCCTAACGCCAACCACTCAGAGAGTGTAGTGGGTGCTTTTACGTGTCACCCGCACGAAAACGGCCACGCTCGAAATGGTGTCTTTTATGTG
>NC_068989.1:95914952-95919377 GCF_001194135.2 Octopus bimaculoides
GGCACTGGCAACGATCTCGCTCGAAAATCCTACGGGAGCCAGTCAGGCGGTACTGGCAACGGCCACGCTCAAAATGGTGCATCTCATGTGCCACCCGCACAAGAACCAGTCCAGGGGCACTGGCAACGATCTTACTTGGCTTGCCGCAGAGATCGACTTTGCCTTTCATCCTTTCGGGGTCGATTAAATAAGTACCAGTTATGCACTGGGGTTGATATAATCGACTTAAGCCCTTTGTCTGTCCTTGTTTGTCCCCTCTATGTTTAGCCCCTTGTGGGCAATATAGAAATAAGAGCTATGATAAAAGACACTTGCACAACAACCGAACACAAAAGCTTGTGCTTGTGAAGTAAACACCTGACCTCAACCACAAACCTGTGTCTGTTCAATACATACTAATATTCAATCAAATAACAGCAGGAGAAGAACTGGAGTTTTCACAATTGTTTGCTTCAACTTTCACATTGTTGCTTATTTGTCTTCAATAAATGGTTACACAAAACAGAAAACAAACAGTTTTGCTTTTGTCCTTTCAAGATTGATAATATATGTAGATATTATTTCTGATTGAATAAGTCTTTTGCTTCTCTGTGTTTCATGTGTAGCTGCAGAGGACCTTGAGGCAGGTTATGGCTCTTGCCCGAAGATCCTCTCCGTCTACACGTGAAACTGTTAACAAGTGACTCATTTGAATAAAACCAAATGTTATAAATGTTATTAATGTTATTAATGTCTACCATTCTACTGAGTACTTTTTATCCTTAACAGTCTACACTAAAAGAGTACGCACACACCACACACACACACACACACACACACACACACACACACACACACACACACTCACACATACACTCACGTGTGTGTGTGTGTTTATTATTGCTCCTCATACCCTTGATGTAAATGTGTTTCAGTGTAAAGTGAAACATGTGTAAATAATAAAGAAATTAGTAACAATTTAATGACCAAGCAGCAGTTGGTTCTCTACCTGTACAAATATAGATTTGACTCACCTGTGGGAATGGTTGATGGTTAAGAAAATGGCAGTTTGCCAGAGTCAGCTCATCTGCTAAATACAAATATTTTGCTGCTGCAGACAATGTTGTTTAGTTTCAACTAAAATAAAATTTGGAATTTTCTTTTTTCTTTTTAATTTTTGAAATGTGAGAAAAGTAAGTAGTTAGTTGTCTGTTTGATTCATTTAACTCACGTTTAAACAACATGGAGATTTGGAACGAAAAAATGTTGTACAAACATAATATTCTCAGTACTCGGTCAAACTTCTTTCACTGCTCACTTGATAACGTCTGCTTTTCTTGTGTTGAAGGTGGAAGCAATTGTTAGTTCTCTCATGTTTGTATTTCTTATGGAATCCACTTGTATTTGTTAATTTCAATGATAATCTAGAATTTAGAGGGATTTAGTGAGTGGTTAATTTATTCTTATTGATAAGCTGTTCAGAATATAACTTAAAGGTTCTTATGCAAAATTATGTTGGTGGATTCTAACATTTTAAAGTTAAAGGTTTTGTATCATAGAACCAGAGATAATGCTATGAAGTTTCTATTAAATGCATTAGACTCTGAATTCCTCATTTCTTGTAATTTGTGAAAGTTTTAATCTTTTGTTACCATATTTCTGATGAAATCCATTTCAAAAATACTGAAGAATTTAATAAATTAACTGACATTATTAAGCTGGTATTTGGAAGAGAAATTAACATGAAATTTAGATGGGAAATTTCATTTACTATCACTTTAAACAAGAAGCCTGTATCATACGACAACAAGCTTGTCTCAAGTGATTTAGGGAGCTTGAGGAAGGCAATGCTTGTAAGACAGTTTCAGGTGGGTAGTATCAAGATGGTTTGCACTTTGGCCCTTTCACTTCATGAAAGGATTAAACTTATACCTTTGCCACTGTATAAGATGCATTCTTACCTACGATAAATCCCTATATTTTCTTTTCCTTTTTTTTCTTTTGTGTATGAAAAAACAAAATTTAATCTGTAGTCATCATACACTTCAATATCTGTGCTACAGATGCATTAGATGCATGGCAATCTTTTTGTTACATTTAAGAATAAAAGAAGCATGTCTTATTTGCCAACATGCACAGTAAGTGGCTAATGTGCTTGAGGAAATATGAATGTTATACAGCCTCATTTTTCTATCCTAATTCTGAAGTTTTTGAAGCTAAGAAAGAGAAATTGTTCATCCATAGTAGGGCAACTAAGCTCTCAGGAAGCTAAATGCTGGGGACTGGCTTCCCTTCCTAAATGAAGCCTGTTTGGTTCACTTTTTTTTTAATTTCTAATGAAGACCCTTATGTATATCAAACTCAATTTCCATCCAATCTGGCCTTATTGGATATTATATTTTGGGGACTTCTGCATCCTAATAGAGAGAATAGACCACTCAGCAACACTGATGCCATTAGCAGGCACACACACAATATGGAATCAAGGACGTACCAGGATTTATGATCAACTTTACTTTTCATTCTTTTGGGGTCTATGAAGCGAGTACGAGTTAAGCACTGGGTATATTGTAATTGACTTACCTTTTCCCTTAAAATTGCTGGCCTTTCTATCAAAATTTGAAATCACTATTATTATTATTATTATTATTATTATTATTATTATTATTATTATTGCTTACGAATAGAAGGAAATTGTCTTTAAGGAAGAAAGTAAGGAAATTGTAGAATCTTAAATCTATATCTGTGATGATAGTTGGCTGAGTGTACCAAATCCACAGAACTGAAACTATATTCAAACTTAGAGGGGATGGGAGATAATGGTTAAATACTGGATAATGTCGGAGGATGTTTAATATTTTCTAGATTTAAAATATTGTGATTCATATATGGGGGGGGGGGGCTTTTGAAAGCTTTGGCTTCTGAACACAAGTTACTAATGTGCAGTGAGGCTAAAAGACAACCATTCAATTAAAGAAGAAGACTAAAAGGAAGGAGAAGCAAAAAAAAAACCCCAAAAAGACATGGTTCTGTAAATAGTAAAGATAAAAGGAAGAGAAGAATAAGGATAGATTATAGAAATACACTTATTGGAAAGAGAGTGAGAGAGAGGAGAGGGGAGGGGGGAAAAAAGAAAAAAAAGCCTGTATTAACTGAAGAACAAACCAGAGTATCAAATGACATAGAACAATAGGAATATGTTAGAGATTATATAACTGTAGAAAACAATAGGTTTTGGAGAAAATTGGCTTAGTGATAGAAATATATATGAAACAAGCTAACATAAATGATAAAAAGTTAATATGATTTACTGTCAAATTACCATGGGATATTAATATAGAGTATTTCGAGAACAAAAGTGAACAAGGGCTGGTTACATTCCAAACAGCTACATCAAATTGGTTTTCCAATGTCTTCAGAATGGCATATTGATAAAACTCTAAAAAAAAGATGTGTATTTATGAGAAAAAACAGTTTGTACTTGTGCATACGCGTATGGTTTATGTTTATGCGTAGGTGTATGCAGGCATATCTGTACATATGTATATAATATATATATATATATATGCTCACATTTATGCACATGTATATACATTTATACATAAACATATATATGCATATATATATACATATATATACATATAGTGATACATGTATATGCATGTATACATGCATATATATATGTATATATATATATATATATATATATACACACACATACACACACACACACACATAGTATGATAACAGGGTAAGAGCATTAGTGGGAGAGGTTAGGAAGATAAAGGAGGAGGGTAAAATGAAATATAAGATGGGGTATGTAAAGGTTTAATTTTTGTGATAAATTTAGGAATACACACACACACACACACATATATACACATAAACATATATATATTTGTATATATATATATATATTAGTTCATAATTGATTGCACATATGTTCTTTTTTGCCAAAAAATCTCAAAACAAAAATCCCTCTGGGTCCTGTATTTGAATTTGGGCCTAAATAATGTGTTTTAACACTCTAAAACCTTTTTCCTGCAGTATGTGCTGCTGATTGACTTTCGTCTTCGCTCGTGCATGGATATGACTTTTCTGTCATCGTCATCGGACCTTACAAAATGGACAAAGAAATCAAAGGCATGTTTAAAATGTTTGCCTTGCAACCTTTTGACTGTGGATTTAATTCCACTCTGTAACAGCTTAGGCAAATGTTTTCTCCTATTAGCACCAATCTGACCAAAGAGAGAAACAGTGCTGAAGCCTGCCTTGTATACTCTGCCCTGATTCTTTATTTAAGCTCTGTGCAAGTTCATTCCTTCTGTGACTATTACATTGAAGAAATATCTAAGTCTTTAAGAACATCTTAATGAATTAAAGTCTTGAATAATTCTTTCTGGTGGACTGTCAGCATTTTAAATAATGTGTGTATACACATGCATA